>NC_064851.1:160128384-160428384 GCF_024139225.1 Suncus etruscus
GGAGCAATTTCAGAGCCTGGAGCCAGGAATAACCCCTGAGCACTGCCGGGTGTGACCCAAAAACCACAAAAAAAAAAAAAAAAAAAAAAAAAAGAGCTCTTTCAGCATTTCCTCTTTGGTGATTAGCCAGTAGAATGACAAACTTAATCAACATTGGTCTGGTTGTTTGGGGCACATTCTCTCAAAACCTTGTTTTTTCCAACCTTTAAATAAAGTAAAATCAGAGGGCTGTGAAATTAAAGAGCCTCGATGAGAAGGTGGGAATGTTGCACTGGTGAAGGGGGTATTCTGTTTATGATCGAAACCCAACTACAAACATACTTGTAATCATGGTGCTTAAATAAAGATTTATAAAAAAATAAGTCATTAGATTTAAGCATGTGTACAGTTTAGATGTCTGTCTCTTAGCATTTTAAAAAAAGAAAAGGTTAGTCAAACGTTCTGCTGATTTAGAAGAAGGTAAAATTAAAAAACCTTATATCTACTGCAAGAATTTCAGAGCACTTGGTGCCCTTCTTGTCACATGATTCATTTCCTGCCTTGTGATATGAGAGGCTTAAACTTTTTTGTTAGCATTGGCTGAGAAAGAGGATCTAGGAAGTTTACTATCTGCTGAGGTGCTGAGTAGCTGAAAGTAATGGAAACTCAGCACAAAGGAGTGGCTGTAGGATAATAGCAGGAAGCAACCCATCATTTTCTCCTGAGTAAAGTTTTCTTTAAAAGACATGTGGCCACATCTCCCTTTAACCCAAGTTTCATTTCCAGGGTTTCCTTAGCTTTCTATTCTCTATAATCTCATTTTTCTCTAATTTCTAAATAACATCATCCAGGCCTCCATTCAGTACAGCACCTAATCCCCTCCCAAATCCATGTGAACCCGGAGAAACCAACCTGCTTTGGCCTCACTTATCACTCTAGTCTGTTCTATTGTCAACCTGGTTCTATGGATCACTCTTGCTCTTCCAGATGCTTTACTTCTCCTTTTTAAATAACAATGATTGCCAGTCTTCTGCTGAAGCAACACTGGGTAATTATAGACTATGAGAAATGCTTGATGTAAAATTCTTTAGTGTGGGCAGGAGAGATAGCACAGCAGACAGGACATTTGTCTCGAACACACCAAATGTGGGTTAATTTCTCTAAGCCTGCTAAGAGAGATCCCTGAGTAAAGAGTCAGGAGTAAGCCCTGAGTACTGCTGGATTGCTGAGTGTAGGGAAAAAAAAAAGTAAAATTTCTTAGCTATCTTCACTATATAATCACTATAACATCTCTTCTTGTACAACTTTCTCTGTAGTCTGTCTTGCCACCATATTTCTTTAGGCTCTCTCTTTTCTTTAAAATTAAAAAAAAATTAAATCACCATGTAATACAGCATTAAAAAGTTTATAGTTAAGTTTCATTCATACACTTTTCAGACACCCATCCCTTCAACAGTGTTCATTTCCCGCCATCAATTTCCTCTTTTTTTTTCCTTTACATTTGCCTCCAAACTATCTTCTTTCAGTTATGGCAAAAACACTACCAGTCAATGGCATACCAAGAGGGGACCGATTGCCCACAGTCAAATCCTTAAATTAACATCACATGCAACTGATAATTGTCTCCTACCTTATCATTGTCTTAGGAAGTGAAAACACATGTCTGAATATCTCCCAGAGGAGCTATGTGCCCACCAGATAGCCACGCATGCAAACTTCTGAGTCTTCTCCAGTGCTTGAGTTCTGTTTTCAAAGCTGTTACTACAGCCTTTTGCCTAGATCCTGAACAGGGCTCTTACTTATGGGGCATGTCCACCTACTATGTTTTTTTTTTATCCTTTTCATTTATTATTGAATCACTATGAATTACAAAGTAATTCATTATTGAGTTTCAGGAGTACAATATTCCAACACCAGTCCCTTCACTAGGCACATCTAGTTCCTTCCATCAATGTCCCCAGGTCCTTCTTTCTATTCCACTTCAGCTGCCTTTGAGCAGCTCTTTACTACTGCCACATTTTAACACTTCCAATAATCTCTTGTGAGGCTCCCTTGTTATCATAATTTTCTCTTTATCCTTTCTTACATTTGTGTCTAGTATCTTAGTTATATTTATTCTTTAAATATTAATTTTATTAAAGCACCAAGATTTACAAAGATCTTCATACTTCAGTTTTAGATGTACAATGTTCCCACCACCAGAGTCAATTTTTTTCTGCCCCAATTTTCCAGGCTGCTGATCATATCCCAACATCTTCAGCCTGCCATCTTAAAAGATATCTTTTTAAGTATGGGTTTCATGATTTTAGTGTGTTGACTCTGTGATTTGAATATTTGGCACTATCATTCCTTAACACCACCGATGTAATCTAAAATACTGTGACCTCAATCCATGTCTATCCTTACCCCATCAATGCTATTTCTTTTCTTCTCCCTATTTGGCCCCTATACTCTGGAGTCAAATGTGACCGAGGCAACCTTAGATTGTATTCCTTCATCTAGTTATTCTAAATTACACATATAAGTGAAATAACCCAGTATTTATTTTTCTTTTCTGGCTTGCTTCATTTAAAATCATATCTTTCATTTTAATCATTGTTGCAGTGAATAGCATGATATCATCATCCCTTACAGTTATGTAGTATTCCATTGTGTGTGTGACATCTTCATGACATACTTATCTGTCATTGAACATTTGGGTTTATTACAAGTCATAGCTATTGTTCTCAGAAATGTTGTGCATATTTCCTTTTTTAATGATGTTTTTCTGTTCTAAAGAGAAATTTCTGTTCTTTTTTATTAATAATTTTTATTTTAATCATAGTGGCTTACAAGTCGTTCACAGTAATAATTTAGGCACATAATAATCTTGAATCAGGGGAATTCCCATCACCAAATGAATTACCCTCCCTTCACCTCCGTTCTCATCCACCCTCCCATATCCTCCAACCTCACCTCCAAGGCTGCTAGAATGAGTGGTCCCCTCTGTGTCCAGCTTACTACTTAGTGATCTTACAACTGTTTGGTCTTGGTACCTCCATTATTTACCCCTTTAATTGGGATTTCTGTTCTAAAGATTCTGCCCAAAAGTGGAATTTATGGGTCATATGGACACTCTAATCTGAGATTACTGAGAACTCTCCATAATGTTTTCGATAGTGTTTAGACCAGATAACATTCTTACCAGCAATAGATGAGAGTTTCTTTCTTTTTTTTTTTTTTAATAGATGAGAGTTTCACATCTCCACCAACACAAATTATTCCATTATTTTTTATTTGTGTCATTCTTACTGATGTAAGGTGATATTCTATTGTTGTCTTGATTTGAATTTCCTCAATAATAATTAGTGATGATGAAAATATTTTCATGTTCCTGAAACATCCAGGCTGGTCTATAACATCACCTGGAAGCAATCCTCTACCACGGAAGACCCTACACTGCTCAGACATCGACCTGCTCAAAAGGGACTTCCCTTAACACTGAGAAGACTTAACAACAACAACGACCTGCTTACAGGACAGGGCTCCCTGCATCGCCCTTTGATTGTGAGGTGAAACGAGAGGATGTTCCACATCCTGACTTCAATGTAGGATATGCAGATTCCAGGATCTTTAAAACAGAAACATGATACAACAACAAAGACAGTGTGAAAAATAAAAGTGTGTTGGCACTACAGACAATGTCTTGGATTGGACGATCTAGCTTGCCTGGAGTCTAGGTTGGTCTTGTGCCAGGAAACTTCAGGGGTCTGGTCTCTTTGTATTTAGGCCAAGGTTATTTCTTTTCATGTCCCTCATATTTTGGTGGGCCTATGCAAACAACAATTGCCACTCTAGCACCATTTTTACTGTGCTCCTTTGACTCTAATCCTTAAAAAGAACCCACTTAAAATTTGAGGTTAACTTAAGCTAATATGCCTGTATATGGAATGTAAAAAAATACTATGCCTGTAATATTTAAGGAGTTACGTAAGTTTTATGGCTTTAGATTGCCTTGTGTGCTTGTTAAGAAATATTATAATGTGTTACAATCTGGGGACTTGAGGGACAAAGTAATTACATGGATTCTGTCTTATTTATCTTAATGTTCTTTGGCTGAAATTTCAAAATTAAGATATCAGCAAGGGGATTTCTGGGACTTATGTTATGGGGGATTGTCCTTCCACTGTAACTTTACCTTGTACTCTTTCTTTGCATCCTTGTTTTCATAATTAAAAATAAAAAAATTAAAAAAAAAGAAAATATTTTCATGTTCCTGTTGGCCATCCATTTGTCTTATGCAAAGTAGTGTCTGTTCATTTCTTCTCCCTACTTTTTGATGGAGTTTAGGATTTTTTTTATTTAAAAACATTTTTTTTTATATATTTGTGAGTACTTGGTATATCCTGGGTATCAACCCTTTATATGATGTGTTGAGCGCAAGTTTTTTATTCCACTCAGTTATCTGTCTCATAGGTTCAGCCAGTTTCTTTTGCCATACTGAACCTTTTTAGTTTGATACAGTCCCATTTGTTTAGTTTTGATTCTGTAACCTATGCCACATATTATGAAAGACTCCTTTTGAGTACAAGGTTATATTTTTCTGGCTATATTTTTCTCAATGTATTCTATAGATTCAGGTTTTGTATCAAGGTCTTATATCCACTTTGAGTTGATTTTCTTTGTGTAATGTGTGAGATATAAATCCAGATTTAATTTCTCACATGTGGTTATGTAATTTTCCTAACATCACAGTTGAAGAGGCTGTATTAATTCCATTTTATGCCTTGACACCTTTGTAAAACTTTAGCTAAACATATATATAGGGGTTTGTTGTTGGATATTATATTCTGACCAGCTAGCAGAAAATTTATCTTTATTCCAGTACCATACTGTTTTAATTACTATGACTTTGTAGTATAGTTTCAAGTTAGATAGCCTTCCAGTTTCTTATTTTTTAGTATGAGTTTGGATATTTGGGGTATTTTATGATTCCACATATACTCTATAATTTACTGTTCTAAGTCCTAAAAGAATGTTGTCTAAATTTTTATAGGGATTGCCTTGAATCTATATAGTAGTATAGATAGAATGATAATTTTGAAAACATTGATTCTTTCAATCCACAAGCATGGGATATTGACTTTGTAGCCAACCCTGTTGCTTTATTGGTTTATTGTTTCTAGGAGCTCTTTTGTGAATTTTTTTTAAATCCTCAATGTACATTATCATGTCAGTTTCAAATAAAGATGATTTGAGTTCCACTTTTCCAATGTGGATCCATTTGATTTTCTTTTATTGCATGACTTCTGTTGTTAGAACTTCTAATCAATGTGTGTTGCTATAACTTCTAATCAAACTATTCAATGTGAATAAGAGTAGAGAAAGTGTACATCTTTGTTTTGAGCTTGACCTCAGTGGGAATGCTTTCAGTTTTCAGCATGTAGAATAATATTGACTATGGGCTTTTAATAGACTGCTGTTACTATATTGAGGAAGGTTTTTTCATTCTTATTTTATTGAAAAAAGTTTTTATTATGAATAGATATTAGATCTTGCCAAAGCTTTCTCTCCATTGATTGATATAATCATATAATTTGTATCTGTCTTTTCTTTTACCGATGTAATTTTTGTTGTTCACTTATTTGTATATATTGAACCATTCTTGCATCCACTTGATCATCAGGTATGACTCTTTTCTAGTGCACTGTTGGATTTAGTTTTTTTAAGATTCAGGGGCCAGAGAGGTAAGGCATGGAGGTAAAGCATTTCCCTTAGATGCAGAAGAATGGTGGTTCAAATCCCAGCATCCCATATGGTCCCTTGAGCCTGCCAGGAGCGATTTCTGAGTGTTGAGCTAGGAGTAACCCCTGAACGCTGCTGGGTGAGACCCAAAAACCAAAAAAAAAAAAAAAAAAAAGATTTTATTGAGGATTACTCCATCAATGTTTATCGAAGATATTGATCAGAATTTTTCTTTTTTGGTACTATCATTATCATCTTTAGTTTTTATTGTAATGTAAACCCATCTAGACAAGAACTTTTATTCTTGGTGATAGTCTTAATTACTGTTTTAATTTTCTTGCTTATGATTGGCCCATTTTGACTCTCTACTTCCTTCTCATTCAGTTTTGGAGATTACATGTTTTTAGGAATCATTCTAATTTCTCATAGTTTCTCCATTTTAAGAGAAAATAGTTGTTCATAGTAAGTTCTCATGATGCCTTGTATTTCTAGGGGTTCAGTGTTTCTAATTTCCCTTCTTTTGTTTCTTGTCTTATTTACTTGAGCACTCCCTCCTCTTTCTTGTGATCTAGTCAACAAATTTACCAAAAAAAAAATGTCTACCTTCTTTTTTTTTTAAATATTTTAAAGAATCAGTCCCTGATTTAATTGACTCTGAATTGCTTTACTGACTTTTATATAATTGATTTCTGTTCTGGTGATTCTTTTATTTACTAGTCTTGAATTTTTCGGTAGTTCTCCAGACACGTAAGGTATTCTTTTAGGCTGGTTCTTTTTTCTTTAAGTAGGCCTGTATTGCTATGAGTTTTCTCCTTACTACTACTTTTTGTGTATCCCATAGATTTTGGTAACTTGTTTCTTCATTCTTTGGTAATATCAGTCTCAATGAAATTTCTAATTTTTTTCTTGATTTTCTATTTAATCCAGCTGTTATTTAGCAGCATGTTTTCCAGTCTACAGGTATTTAGAGCTTTTCCACATCTGTTTTTTTATGGTTAATTTCTACCTCCATGGCATTGTGGTCTGATATGATAACATAGTATAATGTTTGTGAATTAATAGGTTTTCTTTTCTATTTTGTACCCCCTTCTCCCACCCTCTGCCTGTATTTGAGACAGGCATTCTACTTCTCTCACTCATCAACATTATCATGGTAGTTCTTAGGGTAATCATTTCTCTTACTGCATTCATCACTCTTTGTGGTGAGCTTCATATCATAAGCCATTTCTTCCAGCCCTCATCTCTATTGTCTCTGGGCATTATTGCAATAATGTCGTTTCTTTTTCTTTTTGTAGTTTTGAGATATTTTATTATAAAAACTTGGTACTCATACATTAGTGATAAAATTTAAAAATTCAAGTTTACATCATTTTTTTTAGCATGTTCTTTTAGTACATTGTTAGCTTCATTGATTTTGGCTGCTATATAGGGAGATCCTTGTGTGTTTTGTGTGTGTGTGTGTGTGTGTGTGTGTGTGTGTGTGTGTGTGTCTTAAATGTTTGGGGGAGCACCATGGAGTTGGAGTTCCCTCTCCATTTCCTGCCTTTGTCTGCATGATTTCAAAGCATAATTTGTAGATGAGCATCTTTTATTTTTCCTTAGTTGGCAGTAGGACTGGTGCCAAGTAGTAATGCAGCTTCCCGTTTTGTCATTTTGGTTTCAAATCCACCTCTGTAACCCCCACTGAAGGCAGATTTTGGTAGACTTTGAAAAACTTGTTTTAATTGAGGTTCCATATGTTTCATATCTTGCAAAACACAGCAGCCTGCAAATCATGCAGCAGCAACGGTCAGTTCAACTGCTACCACTGTGCTGACCATGGCTCCAGCTTGGCCCCCTGCCACCACTGAGAACGTGACTCATTCCAGCAACTATTTTTCTTTTCCTTTTTTTCCCCATTTTTTCCAAGATCTCATGTATTGTGGCACAGAGTTTCTCAAAGTAGTCTCTAATTACCCTTTGGATCTCTATATTATCTGTAGTGATCTCCCCGTTTTCATTTCTAAACTGGTTTATTAAGTTTCTCTCTTTTCCTTTCTTTGTGAATTTTGCTAGTGGCTTATCAGTCTTATTTATTTTCCCAAAGAACCAACTTTTACTTTTGTTGATCTTTTGGATTATTTTTTGGTTTCACTTTATTAATTTCTGTTCTAAGATTTGTTATTTCCTTCTGCATACTTATTTTGGGTTCATTTTCTTGATCATTTTTTTAATTTTATAAGCTGTGTCATTAAGCTATTTATATAAGCCTCTTCTTCCTTCCTGATGTGTGCTTGCAACTTTGATTTTGAGTGTGTTTGTTTTGACTATTAAGATGTATTTCTTGTAGGCAGTAGAATGTTGGATTCAGCTTTTTGATCCATTTTGTCACTCTGTACCTCTTAACTAGTGTATTTGACCCATTGACATTGAGAGAGTAATTGTCATGAGATTAGAGCCATCTTTGTGTAGAAGTTTAATGTGTCTTTAGGCCTGTATTGTCTTAAAGTAGACCTTTCAGTTTATCTTTTAAGGCTGGTTTTGAGTCTGTAAAGTTTTTGAATTGCTGTTTATCTGTGAAGCTATGTATACTTCCTTCAAACCTGAAAGTTAATCTGGCTGGGTGCAGTATTCTAGGTGAAGCATTTATTTTGTTGAGTTTTGTCACCACTGCCTTCTGGCCTGGAGGGTTTCCTGTGACAGGACTCCTGTAAATCTTAACAATGCTCCTTTGAATGTAATTTCCCTTTTTGAACTTGTTGCTTTCAGTATTCTATTCCTATCTGTGGGATTCATCATTGTGACTAGGATGAGTCTTAAGATGCTTTCCTTTGGGTCTCTTTTAGCTGGTGTTATTCAAGCATGCAGGCTTTGGTTGCAAGCAGTTTTTAGCTCTGGGAATTTCTCTGTAATAATGTCCTTGACTGTGATTCTTCCTGGGGATTTTATTCCTGGGTCTCTAGGACTCCAATGATTCTTATGTTGTTTCTAGTGAGTTTTTTCAAAGACTTCTATTTTCATCTGTTTACATTCTTTGAGGATTTTTTTCATGGTCTGATTATTTGCATTAAGGTTCTTTTCCAGTCTCTTCTGTTGTATGGAGTTGCTCTGCATCTCATCTTTCATCTCACTGATTCTGTCCTCAGCTGTTTTTGCTCTGTTGAAGAGGCTTTCCATTGAGATTTTCATTTTATCTACCTAGTTTTTCAGTTCTGTTATTTCAGTTTGAAGTTTTCTGATTTCTATCTTTGTAGTCTGTTCAGATAGATCTATGCTTTCTTTGAGTTCCCTGTACATCCTCCATATTTCTACTCTAAACTCCTTAATTGAGGGGTTAACTAGGTGGTTGATACTTTTTGGGTCATCAGAGCTGCCATCTTCTTTCTCTATGCATGGTGTTGTCATGTGTTGTTTCCCCATTACCACACTTGTAGTGTGGTTTTTACTACATGTTGTAATTGGGTTCATGGGATAGAAGATGCACATAGTCACATAGTGAAGCAAAGCAGCCACTTCTATGGCTCCACCCTTATTGGGTGGAGACAGCCTACCTCGTGCTGGGCCCTGAAGAGATTATGTTTGATGTAATCTCCTTGGCTGCCTCATGCAGAAAAGCAGGAAGCCAGGTAGAGAGCAAGGCAGCAGCCTTTTATAATGGCTTTCTTGTGCCCAAACACATGAAAGGAATCATCTCTACCCTTATTGGACAGAGACAGCCTACCTTGTGCTGGGCCCTGAAGAGATTATTCTGTTGTCTTCTTGGCTACCTCGTGCAGAAAATTAGGAAAACAAATGTATAGCTTTTTGGTGGTGGGCAACACCCAGCATGCTCAGAAGAGCTCCTGTGAATTTATGTAAGTTATACTTAATATCCTAAAATATCATCTATCCTGGAGAATGTTTCATATTCATTAGAGAAGAATGTATGGGGAAATGACTTGACTACGGCAACTGGACATGTCCCAGCTGTTCTAGGAATGGGGCCTGTCAGAATCCATCCAGGACTACAAGCACCTATGCCAGGATCTGTCATCCTTGCTGCACTCCAACAATTTGTATAGCTAAATGCCGGCCTCTCTGATAATGAAGAGTCTCCCAGTGCCAGCCTGCCCCCAGACCCTCACCTCCTCACAATGCCCTTGGCCAGTGGCTGCAGCATGCCATGCACATCAGCCTGTGATGCAGGGATGGGGAGGGCAACACACCTTCACTTAATGCAGCTTCCCTGAGAATGCCACAACAAAACTGCCAAACCATCTCCTGCTGTGGGCCACCAGGGCAGGCACCTTGGTTCTAGCCTCAGCCTGAGCCACTGGAATTCCACTTGTCCCATGTGTGTGTACCCCACTTTGACTAATTGTAGGCAGCCACTGGAGTCCAGGATATCTTTCTCCTCCTCAGCACACTGGGATTGGGGTCTGTGCCTCGCCCCTTGCCCCTTCTTGCTGTTCCTGGTCCTCCCAGATCTGACCCTCAGGTCTGCCTACCCTACATAGAGACTGGGAGGCCCTTTTGTATAGTTAACTGGACAAGTCCCCACCCCCAGGCTGGATGTTTAGGGCTCAACCTTCAGCCTTTAGAGCTCCAATATGAATTAATATATACTCTCTCCACACAGATACACATAAAAAGACCTTATATAATTGGAAGGCCTTATATAAATCCATTAGTCCCAGCTCTTGTAATTTCTCATGTAGGGCTCTTGTTTCTTTTCTGTCTTGTGGATAAAGTGTTGAGAATGGCATGTTGAAGTCACCCACTACTATTATGTATCCATTCATATGTTTCATAGGTTTGGGAGCAAAAGCCTTAAAAACTTTGCTGACCTGACTTGGTGCATATAATTGATTTGAGCTAGTATTTATTGGTTTATAGTTCCCTTGATTAACAAGTAGTGTCTATCTCCATCTTAAATTACTTTGTTTTGATTGAATGTAATTTGGTCTGATGTAAGTATGGTTGTTTGAGCCTGATTTCTCTTTCCAATCCTTTTACTCTGAGCCTGTGTCTATCTTGTGATTTATTTTATTATTATTATTATTATTATTATTATTATTAGTATTATTATTAGTATTATTATTAAATTTCTGGGTCACACCCAGCAGTGCTCAGGGGTTACTCCTGGCCCTGCCTTTAGAAATCACTCCTGGAAGGCTCAAGGTACCATATAGGATGCCGAGGATCAAAGCTGGGTCAGCTAAATACATGACAAACTCTCTAAATACTGTGCGGTTACTCCAGCCTATCTTGTGATTTTAGATGTTTCCTGTAAGCATAATTTTAGTTTCTGATCCTACCAATCTGTGCCTTTTTTATCGGAAAGCTTAGTCTACTAACATTCAGGGATATTATTGATATAAAAATATTATTGCTATAAAATATATATTACTGATACATTTTACCAGGTAGGGTTGTTGATTTATATAAGTGGTCTTTCGGTAGTTCATTCAGGGCTGGTTTGGCTATCACAAATGTACTCTTGCTGTCTGAGAATATTTTTACCTCTCCCTCACATCTAAATGAGAAGTTTGATTGTAGTTAAGTGTAAGTTGAGTTTTTTATGCAGTGATTTTAATATATCATGCCCACTTTTCTTGACTTTCCCAACTAATATGGGAGAACTGTTGCTTTATTAATTTATTTTCCTTGTATTTAAGGTTTTCTTCTTTCCTATTGTTTGTAAAAGTTCATCTCTGTAGTTTTTGCCACTTTCCTTTGTATCTTGCTGTCATTCTGTTTTTGTCTATTTTGTTTAATATTCTTTTGGCCTCTTGAATATGCTCAGCTGCCTCCAGCCAGACAGTGGAAATGTTCTCACTTATTATTTCTACCACCACTCATTCTTACCTTTTCCCCTTTAACTTCTTCTGGTATTCCTATAAGCTGTAGATTCTTCTTCTTGTTCATTAAGTACCTTACATTTTCTTCCATTATTTGTTTTCTATTTCTTTTTAGACTTTTCATCAATGCTGAAGACAATGTATTTTATGTTCATGTTTTTATATTGTTTTCCCGCTGTGAGATTCTACTAGTTGTATTGCTACTGTGTTCTTAGCTCCCTCAATTCCATTTGTATAGACTCTCTCATCCTCTGAAATGGTTCTTCTTAGAGTTTTTTGCTTTAAGCATCCAATTGTTGCTTAATTTCACTGGAAAGGGTTTTGTTTCTGTTGCCTGTGCACTGCACTGACTGTTGATTTTAGGTCCTTATATACTAGGTTCAAAAGTTTTTATGGGCTTGAGGACTTGCCTGGGTTTTTGACCTTATATATGAGTGCAACTGAGTTTCTTATTATTCTCCCCCCACAGTTAATGTTTTCTAGGTGCTTATGGTGGAAGTACAGGTTCCCAGTTACTTGGTAACTGATCTGTTCCATTGTTTATAAGGCTATTAATAATATACCTGCCATTCAGATTATTTTCTTTATCATGCAGTGTTATTTGAGTATGACCACAGAATTGTCAACTAGTTATTGCATTGAGTTAACTGAGATTTAAAAGTTGTTTATTGTCTGACAAATAGGTGTACTACATTCACCTGACACAATAAAATGATGTATGCCACAGATTGGTTGGTCTTGATACAAAGAAATCTTCTGGGGTCCCTTGAAAGGTGTGTACCAGGGTTGGCTAATGGGTAATAGAGGCCATGGAGTCAAGTTGGGTTCAAACTCTGTTCCTTTTTTTTTTTTTTTTTGGTTTTTGGGTCACACCCGGCAGTGCTCAGGGGTTATTCCTGGCCCCAGGCTCAGAAATTGCTCCTGGCAAGCACAGGGGACCATATGGGATGCCGGGATTCGAACCGATGACCTCCTGCATGAAAGGCAAACGCCTTACCTCCATGCTATCTCTCCGGCCCCAAACTCTGTTCCTTTTATTCAAGGCACAAGGTAGAATACTTACAATCAATTTCTTGATGGATCATAAGGCTAATATACCACAAAAGGCATAGAGGCAAATTGTTCAAGGCATATTTCTGATGCAGGATAGTTTGACTTTTGAGGCTGCTTCTGCTTCTTGGTATCAGTAGTTTCTTAGCAGCAAGGTCAGTTGAGAATTGTTTTGGTTTTATGCTTACTGAACTGGGGCCTAAAATGTTAACTCTTACTATGGCTGCATGTATGGAGGCTGAGAGCAAAGTTAGTGAGTAATAATTCCTTAAGACTAAAAATACTTGAATCTATGCAAATGTTCCTCATAAGGTGTGTTTATATATCTGAGTAACTTTTAAGAGAGGCTTTAAGAAAAGTAAGTAATAATTATTAGATAAAGAATATTTGAATCCATGTAAATATTAAATCTGAGTAATAGTAGAATGTCGGCTGAGGAATGTCTCAACTAATATTTATGCTACATCCCTTTGTTTTCCGAATGTCTCATGGAGAGGCAACCAAGGTTTTTTTTCAGGGCCCCAAAGTCTGTGAGTACAGGTTATTTTTTTCAAGCATCTTTTCTTACAGGTGCTACTTTTATCAAACGTCCTCTCTGTGAGTACAGACTGCTTTGTTCCTGTAATAGCAGACAGCTTAAAAAAAAACCAAACAAACCCTCCTTTGGCAATTAGGGTCCTTATAAACTTGGTGCCTTCCTAGAACTCAGGATTTATTAATGCAGGGGGTGTAGCAGATGTATATATATATATATATATATATATATATATATATATATATATATATATATATATATATATATTTGTGCAGATGCTAATGTCTCCATGTGTTTTGGGTTTGTGGGCTGACAGATGTGAGATCGGTCCAAACCCTGGAGTAGGCATATAACAGAAGGATGGGGGTCCGAAGGCTTGCAGATGTGTGGCTGCTCAGGATCTCAAGGGAGGGAGGGGCTCTTGGCATGCTTTCGTGGCACAGTCTTTTCAGTATTGTATGTCTTCACTGGATTTGGCTCCTAAAGAAGGAGAATGCTGTGCACACAGCTCTAATAGCTCAAATTAGGGTGAGGCATCTGAACTTCTGAGGCATCTTTGAAGGAATGTTTTTTATTTATTTATTTATTTATTTTAAAACAGCAGTTTATTTATTTATTTATTGAATTATTGAGTGATTGGTTTTTGAGCCACACCCAGCGATTCTTGGGGGTTATTCCTGGCTCAGAAATCACTCCTGGCAGGCTCTGAGGACCATAGGAAATGCCAGGAATTAAACCCAGGTTCGTCTCAGTTTGGCCGCATGCAAGGCAAATGCCCTACTGCTGTGCTATCTCTCTGACAAAAGGAATGCTTTTTGTTTGTTTGTTTGTTTGTTTTTGGGCCACACCCGGCTTTGCTCAGGGGTTACTCCTGGCTGTCTGCTCAGAAATAGCTCCTGGCAGGCACGGGGGACCATATGGGACACCGGGATTCGAACCAACCACCTTAGGTCCTGGATCGGCTGCTCGCAATGCAAACGCCGCTGTGCTATCTCTCCGGGCCCAGGAATGCTTTTTAAAGGCTGATTTAATTAAAAAAAAAACTACATAGGGTCTAAAAAAGTCGATTTGTCAACTTCTGTATATGAGACATTGTTTTAGGGATTTCTGGTCTAGATCTTAAATTCTACCCTAAATTATACACTAATATAAAATTTTATTTAGCAATCTATCTACATTTATATATCATCTATATCTATATCTATCCAAACTTGATCTGGCAACTTCCCTAGGACAGCACATGATCCCCTGAGTACCACCAAAGGAGCATAATTTGGTGCAGGGAGCTGCCTCAAAGGGCTGAAGCACTGGTTTTGCATGCAGGACTCCCAGATTCAATCACCAACACCTTCTGGCTCCCAAAGCACAACCAGGAGTGCCTCCCACCAGTACTACATATGTGATGCCTATTAATGAATAAGCAAATAAAAATAAAAGCAATTGCTAACATATGCTAAATGAACAAAATTTGAAAACTTTAATTAGAGCTTAAGGCAATAGCAGTTTTAAATTTTTAATGCTGATAAAGAAGAACAATAACAAAATGATCTTATACTGACACATTTTCCACAGAAAAAGAGAATGGAATTTATAAGATGCAGTTAGCCTTTGTTCCTTAAATTAGCAGCACTGATAACACCATCCCTGATGAGGCATCAAAAAACAAAAAACAAACAAACAAAAAAAAAACTATAGGCAACTGGGTGTGGAAAATCTGATCATTCTGGATTGAACACCAGATCTAGTACTAGCCAGTTATATTTAAAGGTGGAAACTAACCGCCAACTTCTTTTGCATCCTTCCATTTTAAAAAGAGAAAAGTGAGGAATGAAGATATAGGGAAATGGCTGAGGTCTGAGCACAGAGAAGGTGAAGACACTATTATTGGTAGATGATCAGTGACAGAGACAGTGCTAGGTAAGGGATAAATTGCATTAGTCCAATCCCCCTCTTCCCAAGCATTGATTTCCTTTTCAGAAATGTACTGTAAGAGGTAGGTAATTTTCTTGAATATGGTACCTGTGGTCTAACTATTTAGGTGGCTTCTAGGCATTATCCAAGCTAAATTGTCTGAAACCCCATCACCTAATTATGGAGAATTTGGGTCTGGAGTAAGCTAGCTCAAGAAAAATATTTTTTTCTCCTCTGAAATGTTATGTGTTAAGCCATGGCCAAACATGGTTGACAGGCCAACAGTGGGACAGACAAGCAGGGCATGACACAAGGGACTAATAGGACAAACTGAGACCAGTCAAGCACCTTTATGCCTATCACTCCCTTTCATAATTTCTCTAGAGGTTCTCTTGGCCTGTACTATCTTAGAGCAATACAGGGAAGTGGATTCTGAGAATGAGAACTCCCAAATGAATCAAACCGACATTTACATATTCCAGCACAGTTTTTAAGAAAATAAATGGACATGATAAACATGAAGACTTCAGTCCCAGTTAGCGATTACTAAAAGCTCATTTATTTATCAGTGTCTGTAAATCAAGTGACCTATGCCACTTCAAGTCTTTAGACTTGAAGCTATTGTTTATGACCTTTTTAGGCATGGGATTGCTAACACACATTTTGTTAGAGGGAATTAGGCTTCTCCTCTGTATCTCTTGCTAGAAGATTTAGAAATAGCTTATATGGATAAATTAAGAAAATTTAATTTAGGAAAATATAAATAAATATAATTTATTATAAATATAAATTGCACGATTATTGAATAGGTATTCGTTTTAAACTTCCTTTGGTGGGCTCTTCAGCAGTACTTAGGTGCACAGGGCTTACGCTTGGTGAGCCTAACAATTAAATGCTCAGCCCAGTGGTGCTTGAAGGCCACCAGGTCTATTCTATGCCTGACAGTGTTCAAGGTCATTCGATGCCAGGGATCAAATTTGGAGCCTCTGGATGTAAAGCATTTGTTCCAGTCTTTGTAGCTACCTCCCTAAACTTCTCCTTAGTTTTAAAAATAAGAAAAACATTTTCCTCATGAGATCTTCCTTTAAATAATTTTCTTTAATTTACCTCTACTCTTTTTTTATGGCACGGATTTTGTTACTTATTAATAGATGCTGATTTACATCCTGAATTCCTGCCTTACTGTTCTTACAAAGCAAGTGGTTTCTTAGCTCTTAGGCAAGACCCTCAGAACATATATTTGTATCAGAAGGCATCTGACAATAAACACTGATGTTTTTTGTGGGGGGCAGGGAGCTTCCCAGTAGTCCTTTGTAGGTCTCTCTTGTGTATAGGCTCAGAAATATAGTGCTCCTTTGTCAAATGGTTTTGCCCCTGGGACCACTATGGCCACCAATGCAGTACTGGGGGTCCATGCAGAGCAAGGATTGAATACAGAGTTTTCAAACACAGGGGATTCTTTTCACTTCTTTGAGTTCTATGCCACTCACTGAGCTTTGAAGTGAAGAGGCAGTTTATAAAGGTGCAGACAGAGCTAAGGGAAAAAGTTACAACTGATTTCATGAGAGAGGGTCTAAAAAATGTGGAAGAAAATTTTTTTTATGCCTCATCAAACCAAAGTCTTATGTAGACAAAATAGGTGATTTACAGTCATGCCGCATCCCTAGGTCAGGGTCCATTTGCACTAAAGCTATTCATGGCTCATAGTCTGGTAGGATCAGAGATGTCTTGTTAGATGCAGGGAGCAAGTATGAGCGAGGGATAATCTAACAGGAGTCACAATCATTTAGACAGAATCTCTTTTATGGCCTTTTAGTGAAGCAGAGAAGTGAAGGGAGTTAAAGGAGGAATGTCCACCTTTTCCTTCTGTCACAGATCTCCAGCCAAAAACTTGATAGCCCAACTTATTTCAGGAGTAGGAAAATGAGGGTAGAATTCAGACTTCAATGGCCATATCTCAGAGAGTTGAGAATCTTGCTTTTGGGTGAGCATTGAGTCAACTGTGGATGGTGTCTGAGAGGAGCAGAATAGGGAGAATAGGGAGAAAAAGGAGTTAGGATCAGGTGAAGTAAGAAGTGGTCCCTAACAGTCTAAGATGGCGAACAGGGTCATCACTCTACTTGTGACAAGATTCTGAAGGGGGCATCTGAGGTGACCCTCTTGTGACAGTGCCCAAGCATAGGCCAGTCTTCCTCCCAAAAAGACTGCTACAGATCACTTGAGGGTAAGGACCATGCCTATTTTAACATCAGTCAATATTTCATTCAGCTTTTCAAGATCATTTGCGTTGAGTGAAAACCATAAATAATCTAAAAAATACTTTTCATCTATTAGAGTAGTTTCCACCTTCACCTCATAAACCTCACAAACTAGTAGAGCAGGGGTCAATTAGCAGGAAAATAATTTATTGGGTTTTATCTCCAGTTCTTAAAGAGCAGAAAAGAGAAACAACAAGGAAGTTATAGATAGAATTTTTCTACTATATTGAAAATTATCATCTCATAATAGGTAGTTCTGAATATTTATTCATTCAGTATACTTTTTAGAATTCAGTTTTAGGCTTTTTCTTTGATTTTTGTTTATTTATAGCAATCACTTATTTTTGTTGTTGTTAGAAGCAGCTTTAAACTTCGATGTAATACATTAGTTTACTTTGGGGTGAGGGAATCAAAAGCCACATATGGTTCTCTGAGTGTGGGTGGAAGAATATTTGTGTCACCTCCAAATATTTAGTATTGTTTAGTAGCTATTTCTTCCTATGTGCTCAAGCATGATCCTTAAAAGAACTGGAAAATTGAACTGGAAGCTCTGGACTGGAATGGACTATGTATAGCTTTATAGGAGAGCTATCTAGAAAAATAACAAGACTGAAAAAGATAATCATAGATGAAAAGAGTCCTAAATTTCCCTGATGGGTAACCATTTCTTGGTCCCAGATACCAGGCTCAGCTACTATAGGATGCAGCTCACAGGGAAGATGAAGTTAGAACTACAATGGAACTACTGTATTTTCCGGAGTATAAGACGACTGGCGTATAAGACGACCCCCTAATTTTGCAGTTAAAATATAGATTTAGGCCTATATTCGCTGTATCAGACAGAACGTTCCTGTGCTGCAACTCTATGTACCACAGTGAGCCAATCACAACAAGCAAAGGTTCAAAGGTTATACTGCAATAGACTTCCTCTCTGACTCTAGCCAATCTGAGCAGGCTTTTACAGTGTCCAGAACATTGTCTAATTTGCATGCATCAAAAGCCTGCTTGGATTGCCTCAGTTAGAGAGTTAGTCTGAACAGCCTTGCAGTGATTGGTCCGTTATCAGAGGCACCTTTTCTGGCAATTCCCTGGTGGCCTCAGTTAATCTCCCCCACTACATGAGCCAAACAACACCCCATCCTCGGATCCTAGCACTGAACCACCAACACAGTTAGCTGGGTTTTGCCAGAAGTGGCCCCCAGATCTCCTGAGTACTGTTTGGGAGCCCCCAAGAAAGAGATTTGGAAACTCTGTGGCCCAATTTTTTTTTTTGTTTCGTTTAGCGGCATATTGAAACATTTTTCGGGATATACTTGACATATAAGATGACCCCTGATTTTCGGTTGACTTTTTTTTGTTTTAAAAGTCATCTTATATGCTGGAAAATACGGTACCTGATGAAGCCTATCACAGTCCCAGATTGCCATGTTAAAGTGCTTACATACTAGATTAGTCTTCAAGAGAGGGATAGAGAAGCAAAACATCAGCGTACAGTAGCAGTTATTATCCATTTGAGGCTTCTCTAGGTAGTATCCTTCTCTAGGAGCAATGGGATTGCATCATTGTGATAGGATGTTGGATTTTTCCTTAAGATGATCTGACAACTATCTCCCACCTCTATCCCACTACTTTCTCTTTATGTATTGTTATTATTATGGGTTTTTGGACCATACCTGGCAGTGCTCAGGGCTTTCTCCTGGTTCTGCACTCAGCTATCACTCCTGGTGGTGCACAGGGGGAAATTTGGGTGCTGGAGATTGAACCCAGGTTGACCAGGTGCAAGACAAGTACCTTACCAGTTGTACTATTGCGCTGGTTGCTCACTGCTTACTCTTTTTTTTTTTATTAAATATATTTTTATTTAAGTAACATGATCATATTTGGGTTACAGTCATAACCGGAACACCCCCCTTCACCAGTGCAACATTATCCCCTTCCCCCTTTCCCATACCCTGCCTGTATTCGAGACAGGCATTCTACTACAGTAATTTGTTTTTAAGTTCAGTAAGTTGTATTTTTTTTTCCTTAAAGGATAAGAGTAAAAAAATATATAGTAAAGGTGTGATAGTGGCAATCGCCAATGTTTGCATAGGTCCAGAAAAATGGAGAAAATGGAAAAAAAAATCCTTGACCTGATTACAAAAAGGCCTTACCCCAGAAGTTTATTGGCATAAGACAGACTCTGGGTTCCAGGCATACCAGTCTATCCAACTCCAGTCATTCTCAAGGTCCCGGTGAAACTTTTGCACACTTTAGCTATAGTTGGTATCAGACTTTTATATTTAAAGACTCTGGATTCTGTGCATTTCTTTTGTTGATGTCAGGCTGATGTGGAGCATCCTCGAGTTTCAGCATATCATTACATGCAGAGCAATCTGCCATGCATGCAGACTGTTGCTGAGTCGCCTGGGTGTTGGGAGTACTCTTTGGAGTAAGTCAATGCCAAAGCAGGAAGAGAAACCCTATATTCTTTTTTTTTTTGTTTTGTTTTTTTTTCGGGCCACACCCGTTTGATGCTCAGAGGTTACTCCTGGCTAAGCGCTCAGAAATTGCCCCTGGCTTGGGGGGACCATACGGGATGCCAGGGAATCGAACCGCGGTCCTTCCTTGGCTAGCGCTTGCAAGGCAGACACCTTACCTCTAGCACCACCTCGCTGGCCCCTTCTCACTGCTTACTCTTTAACCTCAATAAAAAAAGATGTCTTACTCTAGTAACTAAGATTTAAAATTTTTTTTTATTTGAAGCAATACTGCATTATAACATTGTACATATTTTAAGATCCATTTGATTACACAAAGACCCACACTTCAAGTCCAATTCACTTTATAGTTTTACCTGATTTTTCCCTCCTTGTTTGGAACTTCCTCTTTAATTTGGTTTTCTTGGCCTCCAGGCTTAGCTGGTCTGATATTTCACCCACATCGAGTTGGTCTCTTGCACAGATGGATTTCTTACTGTTTGAAAAATTTAAGAAATAGGATGCTGCCTGCTCTCTCATCAATACTCCCCTACTAGCTATTACTCTTGTTTTCCAGTTTCCTTAAAGATATAGTATTTCCTCTACATAGTTACGTTATATTCCAATATAGTTTTTTGGAAAGGAGTTCATTCCTTATTGTTCAATTGTTTTCTTTCTTGATATAGTTATATTTATCCAATTACATTTCTGTAAGTTTTGTGGCCTACCTAGTTCGTTGCTTTTATGCCATATTCAACTTGCTTTTAACAGTTTATATTTGTATACAGAATAGTCAGTGATTAAAAGACCAAACTTCCCACCGGACCATTATGATTTTAATTCAGAGTCAACCACTTACAAGTGTGTATCTTGGTCAAGATGGTGAAATCCTTTTAAGTTCTGTTTATATCCCAGTGAAAAAATTGTGCAAAAATAATCATGCTTAACTTACCTGGATATAGGAAGGATTAAGTGAGAGAAGAGCTTCATGCTCCAGTCATCACATGATACATGGTGAATGTTGTTATGGTGATTCTATAAAGTTAACATCAGTGACTTTAATTTATTCTCCCTTTTTTATTTATCAATAAAAACTTGTTCATCCTGAAAATAGAAAAGATAAATTTCATTGAATTCTCTAATTCAGAGCACTCAGCAAAAAGTACTTAACATTTCAGTTTTATTCATATTCCTGTATAATAAAATGTTGTTAAACTTTTGCATATGGTTTGTGGACCTAATTGGGGCTAATAGGAGGCAAGTTAAGTGCTTTAACTCCTGTATTATTTTTATTTAAAAATTTCCTTTATTTAAATTATTACATGTATGTATTATTTAGTTGACATAATTGATCATAATACATTTGTTTTCAGATGTGAAAGCAAAAAAAAGAATATAAAGAAAAGTAAAAATCAAGAACATTGTCAGAAAGTTTAGTAAGCTCTTGTACTATCTTTTAAGACTCCCAGTGCTAAGTGCTCATGCCAATAGTTGTACCATGCCGAGACCCAGGAGGACTGGTGAGCTCCAAGGTTCCACCTATCAATAAATTCTCAGGGGGCCATTGACTACTGGAAATAGAACCTGGTGGTTTTCACTGAATACTAAGTTTTCTGGTCTTGTTGTCAAAGTATTACTAGGAGTGTCTCTGTATGGCTTGAACTCTGCTTGGGATACCTTGTCCCCACAAAACACACATTTATGGCACATGAGATGGGAAGAGAAGACTTCCAGGTGTGTACAGGGTAGATCCTGTATAAAATAAGAGTCTTTCCTTTTGTGCCAAATATTAGAGGCCTTTATGATATTATACTAAGTAAAATAAGCCAAAGATAAAGACCACATGATATCACTTATATGTGGAACCTAAATTAATAAATAAACATTTAAACTCATGGATAGAGAACAGTGATGGTTTTCTGAGCCCAGGTTGATGAGATGGGCAAAATGGTAACTGAGGTCAAAAGGTGCAAACCACTAGTTATAAATAAATTCTGGGAATAAAATTACAGAATGGTGAGAAGAGTTCATACTATATTGTATATCTGAAAGTTGCTGTAAGAGTAAATCTTAGTAATGAATGGTTTCAGTAAAGTGGCAAGACATAAAATCAATACACATAAATCCATTGCATTTCTATACACAAACAATGAGCTAGAGGAAAAAGAAACCAAGAAAACAATCCCATTTACAATTATATCAACAAAAGATAAAATACCTGGGAGACACCTAGCAAAAGAGGTGAAACATTGGAATCTTAGAGGATATGATTAAAAGGACTGAAGGAAAACAAAGAGAAATGGAATAAGATCTGTGTTCATTAATTGGAAGGAAAAAACATGATTAAAATGACCATCTTACTTAAAGAAATCTATAACTTTTAATGTTTATTAAAATGCCATCTGAATCTTTTTATGAAAACAGAATAATTCAAAAATGTGTATGGAAACATGAAAGATCCCAAGTAGTCAAAGCATTTATGAGAAAAAAAAGAGCAAAAATTGAATCATTATATGTCATGACTGAAATTACATGTCAAAGCAATAGTAATTTAAACAGTGTGGTATTGGAACAAAACAGAAACACAAACTAAAGTAATAGAATAGAGAGCCAGAAACAAATGCACAGATATATGAACATATATTCTATTACAAAGGAGACACGTCCACACAATAAAAAAGCCTCTTAGATAGTACAGCAGGTAGAGCTGTTTCTTGACTACAGATCTCTTAGTTCAATCTTCAGCTCTACATATGGTCTCTCAGGTCCCACCAAGAGTGATCCACCACAGACACAGAAATAGGAGTAAGCTCTATGCATTACTGGGGTGGTCTCTGAACAAACAAAAATAGGGACAAAAACCTCTTCAACAAATTATGGAAAAATGGAACAACCATTTGCCAAAAATATAATTTGTAATTATTTAACATCACATGAAAATAGTTGACTCAAAATGGATTGCATGCTTAGATATTAGATCCTATACTATCAAATATATATGAAAATATAAGTGATATTCTCTAGAATCTCAATCAGATATCTATTTAGAGGCTCCACCCCATTGCCAGTAAAAGACTAGGCAAAAGAAATTATATCATGGGGCCGGGAAGGTGGCACTAGAGGTAAGGTGTCTGCCTTACAAGCGCTAGCCAAGGAACGGACCGCGGTTCGATCCCCCGGCGTCCCATATGGTCCCCCCAAGCCAGGGGCGATTTCTGAGCACATAGCCAGGAGTAACCCCTGACCGTCAAACGGGTGTGACCCAAAAACCAAAAAAAAAAAAAAAAAAAAGAAATTATATCAAATTAAAATGCATTTACTTAGAAAAAGAATAATCTGGGGCCGGAGAGATAGCATGGAGGTAAGGTGTTTGTCTTGCACGCAAAAGGTTGGTGATTCAAATCCCGCCATCCCATATGGTCCCCCGAGCTTGCCAGGAGCGATTTCTGAGGGTAGAGCCAGGAGTAATCCCTGAGCGCTGCCAGGTGTGACCCAAAAACCAAAAACCAAAGAACCAAAAAAAAAAAAAAAAAAAGAAAGAAAAAGAAACATCTACAAAACCAGAAGGAAAGCAGCACACAAAAGGTTAATATTAAAAATATTTAAAGAGGGCCGGGAAGGTGGCGCTAGAGGTAAGGTGTCTGCCTTGCAAGTGCTAGCGTAGGACGGACCTCGGTTCGATCCCCTGGCATCCCATATGGTCCCCCCAAGCCAGGGGCGATTTCTGAGCGCATAGCCAGGAGTAACCCCTGAGCATCAAACGGGTGTGGCCCAAAAACCAAAAAAAAAAAAAAAATTTAAAGAACTGACAAACTTCACATTGACATGAGCAATAAATAAATTTAAAAAGTAATGGATAGGGGCCGGGAAGGTGGTACTAGAGGTAAGGTGTCTGCCTTGCAAGCGCTAGCATAGGACAGACCGTGGTTCGATCCCCTGGCGTCCCATATGGTACCCCAAGCCAGGAGCAATTTCTGAGCACATAGCCAGGAGTAACCCCTGAGCATCAAACGGTGTGGCCTAAAAACCAAAAAAAAAAAAAAAAAAAGTAATGGATAAAAGACCTTGAATATACACTTCTTCAAGGAAGAAGACACAGTTGGCATCCAGACATAAAAATCGTACAATATCATTTTTATTATTATTATTAGAGAAGTAAAACTAAAAAGCTTAATGAGGTATTGCATGACATGTAAAACTAGGGAAAATAATAAATTACATTGAGGATGTAAAAAACTAAAATTGTTGAGGGAATGTATATTGATGCAGCCTCTCTGGAAAATTCCTTAAGCCGATAAAAGGAGGGTCTAGAGAGAGTACAGGACGTAAGGCTCTTTATCCCCTGCATTGTATATGGTTCTGTAAGCACCACCAGGGGCAACCAGGTTACAGATCCAGGAATAACTCTGAAGCACTCTGAATATTGCCCAAATCCTCCTCTCCTAAATAAAATAGAAAGACAAAATGATATAGTAATACCATTTCAAGCATATATCTGAAAAATATGAAAACATATAAAAGGTTATTTCACTCAAATATTTGCAACCCTATGTTCATAACATCATTATTCACAATGACCCAAATATGAAATAACCCTAAATACCACTAATAGGTAAATGGATAAATCAGCAGTCTATTGCTCTGCCATTAAAAATGATGAAATTGTGTCTTTGGGACAAAATGGATAGAATTTAAAATGATTATAGTAAATGAAATATATCAGAAACTAGAAGACAATGACAAGACAGTCTCACTCATATATAGACTATAGATAACTAAAAATAATGTAACTGGCAGAAAAAAAAGAACAATGGTAATTTTTAGACTTCGTGGAAACTATAGTAATTACTGGAAGGAAAGGTGGATGGGTGAAAAAGGGGAAGTAAGGATCTTTCCGGTAATGGGATGGAACTGAAACTTGGGTGGCTTCTGTCCTACAGTGCCAGTGGAATTTCAACGAATCCACTTCAGGAAGAGTGGGTTGCATGGGCGGCAAAATATGAAATAAATGAAAACCACACACAAATATTGTATATGGGGATCTGCGTCTTCTGGCATAGACGTGAGACAAGTTTAGTTTTTAAGTAGAGGGTTTTGTAAGGGATAAAGCCAGTCGTAGGTATTAAGAAGAATGTTTACAACCACAAAGCAAAGTTTAACAGTAGACAATACTTAAGCTATGGGTGTGAGTTATAAAGGAGAAGATCACAACTCAAGGCAGTTCTTAACAAATTAACTTCAAATGCAAAATAAGAGATCATTAAGAAGTAGGAAAAAATCTAGGAATATGATCTTCACTGAGATGGTCTCGGTTGTTTCAGAGGTCAAGTGAAGGAAAAAGCTAAATCCACTAAAGTGTAGTTCCCATTTTCTGGGAAGTGTCAATAGCCCAGGATCTGCATTCTGGCTATGCCCTTGATTACCAGAAATTGAGGCTACAAGGACATATTTGAAAAAGAAAAATATATTGTCTTTGATTTTGGTGCTATTATCCAGAAAAGGGGTTCTCTTAGTAATCTTTGGTGCTGGAATTTCTGAAAATAATTTGATTGAGGCCATAATTTTGCCTGAGATTTTACAAAGGAGAGATAGCCAAATATGACAGAAAATGTAATACCACAGCATGGATTTATCTCTTCAGGAATTCCTCAACTATTCATGTAGGGGAAGAAGCGTCCACAACAGGCCTTTTGAGGAACCCCGTGGAGGTTTTTTCCAGTTCTCCACACCAGGGAAATTCGGGGATACATCTGGTGGGCCTCCTCCCCTTAAATGGAGATGTTTAGGATGGTATATGTGTTCAATCCTATATACATACAAAAATATCCATAAAAAAACGATTGAACAAATAAACCAATTAACAAAGGGGAAGTATTAAAAGTTCTAATCATAATTTATAAATTCTGTAACTACCTGATGATCATTGTTAAAGACATTTTTGTAATCATTTGCAATATTTATGCATCATAGTTATGCTATACACCTAAAGTGAATGCAATGTTATGAGTCACATATCAATTTAAAACTAAGAATCTAAGAGTTTAAAACTAAGAACTTTTACTCTGGAATTACCCACATACCAACATGTAATTTCTTCCCTTTACTCCATGGGATTTGTGATTTCTTCTCTTTCTCTCTATTTCAGACACTTAGTGGTGTTCAGGTCATACTCTGGGGTTTGTTCTCAGGGATCAATCCTGGAGAGAGTTGGAAGACAATAGGAAGTGATAAGGTCAACAGCATGTAAGACAATGCCTTACCTACTGCTAACTTTCTAGCTCAATTATACTAATTCTGAACTTACCTTATCTCATAATTTCTTAGCTTGTGACTAATTGTGACAATTAGTGTGTTTGACAATTAAAAAACCTGTTCTCAGAAGCTGAAAGAATTCAAATAAAAATAAACTACAAGCATTATTCTGAAAAGGTGGAGTAAGTCTTTACACATTTTTGGTGATTATTAGAGCATATATCCTAATATAATAATAGCAGTATGAGTTTCATATTTAACCTTGATGTCATAAAATTCATTTCATATTTATAAAATATGTTATGTGGTGTTTTAGTTTCAGCACAGAGAATCCAAAGCTCGGTAAAATGGAGCCCATTTTATCTCAGAAGGAAAAGAATGATTGTTTAAGAATAATTTATATTTTTCTCATATGTTTTCAGGAATGTGCTGTTTAATATATTTTATGTGATTTTAAAATTCCTTTACGAACCTTTAAAGATTATTAAACCTCTCTTTCAAAATACTAAAAGATAGAACATATGCAAAAGTTTAAAGGAAATATACATGTTTATGAAGTGTTACACATGTGAATATGTATTTTCTAAAGTCCTAAGAACACTATTTCTTTCAAAGACCAAAGGAAACATAGTGCTTTGGATTCATAACATATCCCACTAGAGAGGTAAATTTGTATATTAATGTCCTAATAAATTTTTAGTACATATTTTATGAGAGGTGAAATATTATAATATTTTTGACAGCTAATCAATAGGGTAGGCATTTAGTTTTACAACTTTCTGGGTTATTAAGCTGTTGAGTGAAAGCAATATAGCTAGTTAAATGAAGTATCCATTTAATGAAAGCCATGTAGCATGCTAATTGGTCTTTAAGATATATGCCATATTCCAGGTTGCCCTCTCAGATTTTTTTAGCCTGACATTTAAGAAATTAAGTTCCAAAGTTCTTAAGCACCTTTCTTCTTTCTTTATTGATCTTCCTTTATATCTGTCACTGACTAACATTTAAACAAAACACATAAATCATACATATAAAGTTATAAGGCCAAAAGAGTAATGGAACATGTAAGATAAAACTATGAGACCTGACTGAAATTAATCCTTCCTTCCTTCCCTCCTTCCTTCCTTCCTTCCTTCCTTCCTTCCTTCCTTCCTTCCTTCCTTCCTTCCTTCCTTCCTTCCTTCCTTCCTTCCTTCCTTCCTTCCTTCCTTCCTTTCCTCCTTCCTTCCTTCCCCTCCCTCCCTCCTTCCCTTCTTCCTTCCCTCCTTCCCTCCTTCATTCCTTCCTTCCTCCTCCTTCCTTCCTTCCTTCCTCCCTCCCTTCCTTCCCTCCTTCCTTCCTTCCTTCCCCTCCCTCCCTCCTTCCCTTCTTCCTTCCCTCCTTCCCTCCTTCATTCCTTCCTTCCTCCTCCTTCCTTCCTTCCTTCCTTCCTTCCTCCCTCCCTCCTTCTTTCCCTCCTTCCTTCCTTCCTTCCCCTCCCTCCCTCCTTCCCTCCCTCCTTCCTTCCTTCCTTCCTTTCTTCCTTCCTTCCTTCCTTCCTCCCTTCCCCTCCCTTCCTTCCTTCATCCCTTCCCCTCCCTCCTTCCCTCCCTCCCTCCCTCCCTCCTTCCTTCCTTCCTTCCTTCCTTCCTTCCTTCCTTCCTTCCTTCCTTCCTTCCTTCCTTCCTTCCTTCCTTCCTTCCTTCCTGCCTTCCTTCCTGCCTTCCTTCCTGCCTTCCTGCCTTCCTCCCTCCCTCCCTCCCTCCCTCCCTCCCTCCCTCCCTCCCTCCCTCCCTCCCTCCCTCCCTCCCTCCCTCCCTCCCCCCCGGCCCCCGTACTCAGGGAACATTACCAGCAGTGCTCAGGGAACCTCATGCTGTGCCAGGAACAGAAGTAGTGTGCATGTGCAAGGCAAGCTCTTACCTCTGTACAGTTTTTGGCCCTTTAAATACCTCTATGAACAGTGCTTCACTGAGCATCAGGCTGTCCTATGAGGGAGGCACCACCGTGGAATTGCCCTTTCAGCAGTGCTAACTGCATGAGTACATGTCTCCTTGCTTTCAGTGTTCACTGCTCTTCCCTGGGCCTCCTGCTGAGTGGGTCATGTTAGCATTGCTGATGTGAATTCTGGGTCCAAAAGCCTATGGGTCTCCTTCTAGTTCATTTTTAAGCGAAGTGTTGCCAGTCACAGAGGGAAACTGGTAAATGGCACTTTTTTTAAACAACTTATTTTAATTATATACATTTTAATTTTTTATTATTGATCAAGTTTCTGTGATTTTCAGTAGCTAATGATGGATGCTCATGTACATAATTCCAATATTGTAACCATCACCAGTGTACCTACCTCCTCCCCCCAGGGACTCCAGTGACTTTCCCTTTCAACTTATCTTTCCAACCATCTCAGTTCTTCCATTTTGTTGTCTTTGACCCCTTGTTACTATCTTACTGTACATATTTAAGTCCTACAAATTATAGAGATAATTGCAAATGGTTCTAAAAATTATTAATAATATAATCATTTATATTAATGTTAATATATAATCAATATCATATTAATAGTGAAATTTATTTATAAATACAATTACTGTTAATAATTAATCATATATAATATAATAATATAATATTAATATTATAATGGTTCTAAATAATTATGTGACTTCAAGGTCAGAGAGATAGTATAGTGGGTTAGACACTTAGCCCCTTGTGTTATGCCAACCTAGATTTGATCCCTGACACTGCATAGGTGTCCTGAGTCTCACCAGGATTTATTCTTGAACACAGAGACAGGAGTAGTGCACAGACCATACTTTGAGTACTTCCAGTGTGACCTATAAACAAAAATGAACAACAACAACAGAAGACTATGTGCTTTCCAAGCCAAAGCAAAAATGATGTATCACTGCATCCTCTGACCAAAACCAGAATACAAAGGACATGCTGGATGTGAAGCAAGAGGAAAGTTGTCCTATCCGTCCAGTTGAACTACCTTGTAACCACAGTGTTTAAATAAATTAATTTAAGGAAAAGGAACGTTGGGGCCAGAGTAGTGGTGCAACGGTAGGGTGTTTGTCTTGCAGTCATACAACATGGTATAGCTAGCTTGGCTGTTCTTTATGTAATTAAACAGTAATCTCAGAAGAAAATAAAAGAAATATATCCCCCTAGATTTTTTTCATCTAGTATTGCAGGCCTGAAGATTTGGTACTTGGGCCTGTTGCCAGAGGTCACCTGAAAATGTTGGGAGACCCTGTACTACTAGGATTAAATCTGGGAATTCATACATGCAGTTCATTTATTTTACAACTTGAGCTATCTTTACTATGCCAAATAACAAGCTTAAAGGAAGCAGAAAATCAGAAATGAGTTTATAAAGGATGACTTACTTTAGGTCATATAAACTTTTGAAATTTCTGTGATTCTATTACTACCATTTTTTTTCTTGAGAGAGTGTAGAAAGTGCTTCTGAGAATGAATTTGCATTTTTACAACTTATTTAACCTCAGGTTTAATTGTCGAGATGCGTAAAAGTGCTGAATTGTGTTAGAACTCTTCAAAACTCAGGAAAAAGTATTACTAGAGGAAAGACCTACTTGATAACCTATAAGGTAAATAAAAGTCACATAGCAACAAAAACATTGCAATAAAGAGAAGAGGATCTTCTAGGACCATAGACTTGGCCATCTCCATCCTCTCAGCATATGGATGTGTCTAATACAGACATGCCAGTTTCTCTGAGGACTACAATTCCATGTATTTGCGAGGTCACAAACTCAACTGTACCCCCATAATCCCTGAAACCTAATGTCATCATATTTAGAGACAGAACCTTGAAGAAGTAATTAAGGTTAAATGGGGTCAGCAGGGATTTTTTTTGCAATTTCTTTTTTTTTTTAAATATGGAATGCTTCACAAATTTGCATGTCATCCTTGCTCAGGGGCCATGCTAATCTACTCTGTATCATTCCAATTTTAGTATATGTGCTGCTGAAGCGAGCACTTTTATGCCATTTTTTAAAAATTTTATTTTTTATTTAAACATCATGGTTATAAGTCTGTTCGTATTACAGTTTTTTTTTTCACAAATCAAGTGGTTCATAATTGAGTTACAATAATCCAATGTACAACAACCTTCACTGGTGTGCAATTTCCACCTCTAATGTCAACAGTTTTCCTCTCACCCTTCTTCAGGTGGAAAGGAAGAATGATGGTTTCTTATTTTTCAGTATAATTTTTTTTTCAGGGTGATCATTTCCAACTACCATTGTTCCTGCCCAAATGGCACTCTTGCTATTTGTGGCAAGCTTTCTACCTTGGACTGGTCTTCCTAGACCTTGTCTGTATTATCTATGGATACTAATACCATACGATCTTTTCTTTAATATCCTGAAAATGAGAGTGCTTGTTCTATATCTATACCTCTTCCTCTGAATTATTTTGCTTAACATAATACTCTCCATATCGATCCAAACATAGCAAATTTCATGTCTTCATTTTTCCTAACAATTGTAGATAGAATCAGCTCATTGGAGATTTTGGAACATTTTTTATGTGCTACATAAAAAAATTGTAGATTTTATCTACAATTGTAGATAGAATCAGCTCATTGGAGATTTTGGAACATTTTTTATGTGCTTTTTGACCATTTGTATTACTTCTTTGCGGGCCTTTCTATTCATTTATTCTTACCATTTTTGGATGGGATTATATGTTTATTTCTTGATAAACTCTACCAGTGCCTTATATATTTGGATATTAACCATTTATCAGATGGGTATTCGATGAATAGTTTCTCCCATTCTGTATCCTATTCATTGTTTCCTTTTTGGTGCAAAAGCTTCTCAGTTTAATGTAGTCCCATATGTTTATCTTTGCTTACAATTGCATGGACAGGTGTGTTCATCCTTGAAGATGCCTTTAGCTTCAATATTTTGGAGTGCTCTGCCTATGTTTTCCTCTATGTACCTTAAGTAGCTTCAGGTCTGATATTAAGGTCTTAATACACTTTTTTGGTCCATCCTGGGTCAGCCACATGCAAGTCAAAATCCTACAGATGCGCTATTGCTCTGGCCCCTATTCTTAATTTTTTAAAAAATAATTTCTTTATTTAAACACTGTGATTAGAAGCATAATTGTAGTTGGTTTTCATTCATAACAAGAACATCCCCCTTCACCGTGCAACCTTCCCATCACCAATGCCCCCATCTCTTTGCTCCCCATCTCCTGCCTGTATTCGAGACAGGCTTTCTACATCCCTCATTCACTGACACATTGTTATGATAGCTCTCAGTGGAGTTATTTCTATAACTCACTCTTTGTGGTGGGCTTCATATCATTAGGTCCTTCTGGTCCTAATCTCTGGGAATTATTTCAATGTCTTTAATTTTTCTTAAAACCCATAGATGAGTGAGATTAGTCTATATCTATCTCTCTCCCTCTGACTTATTTCACTCTGCATAATAGATTCCATGTACATTCATGTATAGGAAAATTTCATGACTTCATCTCTCCTGACAGTTGCATAATATTCCATTGTGTATATGTATCACAGTTTCTTTAGCCATTTATAAGTTGAAGGGCATCTTGGTTGTTTCCAGAGTCTGGCTATTGTAAAAAGTGCTGCTATGAATATAGGTGTGAGGAAGAGATTTTTGTATTGTATTTTTGTGTTCCTAGGGTATATCCCTAGGAGTGGTGTAGCTGAGTCAAATGGGAGCTCAATTTTCAGAATTTTGAGGAATCTCCATATTGATTTCCATAAGGGCTGGACTAGACGGCATTCCCACTAGCAGTGTATGAGAGTTCCTTTCTCTCCACATCCCCACCAGCACTGATTTTTCTTGTTCTTTGTGATGTGTGCCAGTACCTCATTGTTGTTTTGATTTGTCTCTCCCTTATGATTAGTGATATGGAGCATTTTTCATGTGCCTTTTAGCCATTTGTATTTCTTTTTTGACAAAGTGTTCATTTCTTCTCCCAATTTTTTGATTGGGTTAGATATTTTTTTCTTGCTAAATTCTGTCAGTACCTTGTATATCTTAGATATTAACCCCTTATCTGATGGGTATTGAGTGAATAGCTTCTCCCATTCTATGGGTAGCTTCTGTACCTTATGCATTATTTCCTTTGAGATGCAGAAGCATCTCAGCTTAATATGTGTATCTCTGCTTTGACTTGTTTGGAGCATGCTGTTTCTTCCTTCAAGATTCCTTTAGTCTCAATGTCAGATAGTGTTTTACCTACATGTTGTTCTATATACCATATGGTTTCAGATCTGATATCAAGGTCTTTAATCCATTTGCATTTGACCTTGGTGCATGGTGTTAGCTGGAGGTCTGAGTTTGTTTTTTTTGCAAGATAGTAATCCTTAGGGGAATTCCAATAGTGCCAGAATTCAGGAAGAGGTCGGAGAACTATTAAGACACATTCTTTTCTTTTAGATACTAGTATCTGCATAATTTTCATGTATAACCTTCCAAAACTCACACCAAGAACCTTAGCAGAACTTTTTTCTTTTTTCTTCTTTATGGGGCATGACAGTGGTGCTCAGGCTTACTCCTGACTTCATGGTTTGTGGAGTACTGGTGAATAGAACCAATGTCAGCCACATGCATGGGCAAGTGCTCTACAGGCTATAATATTTCTGAAGCTTCAGGCTTTATTTCTAACACTTTCTTCCTTGACTATGATTAAAGTTAGGACTTCCCACCTCAAGGCCCCTTCTATTTCTCCCTCTATAAATTTCTTTAATAATTAGGATGTTAACTTCAAAATAAATCCACAAATCCTTCACAAAGCAGACAAAAACAAAACATAAAAAAACAGGCCTATACTATATGTGGCTAAATGTATCTTTTATCAAGGTGACATTTTCAATCTTACTCTGAGGCAGTCAACCTCCTTTTCTGTGACGTGAGAGGAGTAAGAAAGAAGATAAAAGAGTTTTCACCACAATCAGAAGAAGGAAGTGATGAACCCAAATTCTTGTTGGCAGCAAGTGAAGTTGTTGATGCATCTACTGTTTTCTGAAGAGGAAAGAGGAATATGGAGAAAAAAAATAAAAGGATCAGGAAGTTTAAAATTTCCAAAATATGGGGCCGGGAAGGTGGCGCTACAGGTTAGGTGTCTGCCTTGCAAGCGGATGGACCGCGGTTCGATCCCTCGGTGTCCCATATGGTCCCCCCAAGCCAGGGGTGATTTCTGAGCGCATAGCCAGGAGTAACCCCTGAGCGTCAAACGGGTGTGGCCCAAAAAACAAACAAAAAAATTTCCAAAATATTAACAAAAGGCACTAATTAGATTGCTTTTGACTTCCATCCTTTTTAATTATGTTCAGATTATATATTGAGAAACTTAAAATCTTGACAAAAAAGTACTGGTGTGGGTGTTTCTGCTCTAAGAATCATTCCTTTAGTGAACATTTGCTCATTCCTCAACTAGACCATAGCAGAAGCTGTGGTAAAGATCAAAGTGACGTAAGACAGTTTGGTCCCTGTTCTCAGATAAGGGCCATGCAGAGACCATGCTGTAATATGAGACTTCTTACTGAGTGATACTTGCTAGGAGATGATGCTGGGGGAGGAAGATAATAGAGTCATATGCCCTGAGAAAAGTTTCTGGAATAAGTGCTATCAAAGACTAAAAAACTGAAGAGGATATGAAAGAGGAGATTATCAAGATGTATTCCTCACCCTGCTTCAAATACATCAACTCTGACATAATATATTTTGTAAATAAGTGGATCTGTTTCCTAGAGTCTGTAACAGTGAAACATGAATATTTTGCTCTTGACAATTTACAACAACTTAATCATGTAAAAGATACCCTTCAACAGATGAATGGCTAAAGAAACTGTGGTACATATACACAATGGAATATTATGCAGCTGTCAGGAGAGATGAAGTCATGAAATTCTCCTATACATGGATGTACACGGAATCTATTATGCTGACTGAAATAAGTCAGAGAGAGAGAGAGAAAGATGCAGAATGGTCTCACTCATTTATGGGTTTTAAGAATAATGAAAGACATTCTTGCAATAATAATTTTCAGACACAAAAGAGAAAAGAGCTGGAAGTTCCAGCTCACCTCAGGAAGCTCAGCACAGAGAGTGATGAGTTTAGTTAGAGAAATAACTACATTTTGAACTGTCCTAATAATGAGAATGTACGAGAGAAATAGAAAGCCTGTCTAGAGTCCAGGCGGGGGTCGGGTGGGGAGGAGGGAGATTTTGGACATTGGTGACAGGAATGTTGCACTGATGATGGGTGGTGTTCTTTACATGACTGAAACCAAAAAAAAAAATTTCTCTTTCCTGCCTCCCCCCTTTTCTTTTTTGATGGTGCTCAGGAGCAACTGCCAGTTTGGTGGTTGGACTGGAAGTCACTTCTAGTAATGCTTGGGGGGTCTGTGTGAGCCTAAGGATGGAAACCAGGTCTTGTGCAAGCTAAGCATGTGCTTCAGTTCTTCGGGTGCCTTATGGCCCTGGATAGCTTTTGGAGGAAAGGACTCTCTGAGTTCTCACATTTTAAATATGTATTTTAGTAGTCGTGCTCATAACTTATAATTGGGCTTGACAGTTACTACTGTTTCAATTTACTTTTAGATTTTGTTCTCCATTCTATTAAACTTCATTTCCCACACATTTAATGGGCATTTTTTCGAGGTAAACTTGGAGCTTTTAAAACCTCCCAGGGTGTGCCTACAGTTCAAGCAAAACTAGTAACTAACTGATTTATTGATGAATTATTGGGGCTTTCCTGAAGTGATTTAGAAAGATACCTAGAGCTATGTTCCAGACAAGAGGTAAGATTATCATCTTTTTTTGTTGTTGCTGCTGTGTTTTTTTGTTTTTGGGTCAGATCTGACAGCTCACAAGGGTTATTCCTGGATCTGTGCTCATAAATTGCTCCTGGCAGGCATGGGGGACCATATGGGATGCTGGGATTTGAACGACTATTGGCTGCATGTAAGGCAAATGCCCTACCATTGTGCTATCTCTTCGGCCCAAGATTATCACATTTAAAGAATTTCTTCCATGAGCTAGAGTGGTGACTGATAGTAAAATTACAAATGGTAACTTAAGGCCATGGAAATCTTTCAGAAAGGATCATTATTTCTCAATTGCTTCATATAGGAAATAACTTAAAATGGGCCTTAGAAAAGGAAAATGTGGCTATAAGAGAATGAAAGGGAAGAGATCAAGAAGTTGGATGACCCAGGTGAAAAGGACAGAAGCCTCAAAATTTGAATCTTGATGCTGGAACAAAGAAGCAGGTAGTAGACAAGGGTGAAAGGAACATTTAAAGGCTTAAGGGACATCACAATCATGATTTCAGTAGATATAAAAGACAGGCCTGAATATTTTTATACTTGTATATCAGAAAATAGTGTTTGTGGAACTAAAATAAATGACTATTTCTTACTTACAAATATGTAATCATGGGGATTTTTTAAAAAGTATTTTTTAAAAAGGTGTTTGCCTTGCATGCAGCTAATCTGGTTTTATGTTCCCTTAAACACTCCAATAAAACATGTCTTGCTAACATATATAATAATAACACTCTCATAGCAGGTACATTGCTATGCATTTAACATTTTACATTTTGTTGTAGTTATTTTTGGGCCACACCCAGTGACGCTCAGGGTCAGAAATCGCTCCTGGCTTGGGGGACCACCATATGGGACACTGGGGATCGAACTGGGTCAGCCACATGCAAGGCAAACGCCCTATCACTGCGCTATCACTTGAGCCCCTACATTTAATCTTTTATCGGCATTTCCTTTGGGAACCTGTCATCATATTTATATCAGATTGACCATCCCCCTGTTCTAAAAAAACTTACCTATCCCATTCCTCAGGCCAAATAGTAAGATTAATGATGGCATCATCTAATCAAATTGGAGCCAAGGAGACAGTGGATATGCTGATTTGAGAGATGACCTTTTCTACCTCAAAGAATCTGTTGACAAAGTTACCAGAGAGATAGTACAGTAGATAAGGCTCATGAAGGAAACCTGAGTTGAACGAATGGTTCCTGGAATTTGTCAGAGTGATTCCTGAGCACAGAACCATGCTTCCTTTCTTCATAACCCTCTCCCCAGTAAAAAAGGAGAATCTGGTGATGAGATTTGACACTACAATGGAAGAGATCTTCAGGATGAAGCCAGTTATAGAGTAGACTAGCTAGGCTAGTCCCTGTGAGAAAACTCAAATCCCTTTTATTACTAATATATTAAAGTCATCACAGTGCCCATCAAAATTTTAGGGGGAGGGGAACAGACCCCTAACACTTGATGGCAGAACTGTCAAAGAACTTGTTGGCATGTTCATTTCTACAGCATACCTATTGAAACAAGGTAATCTATGCCTACAATTTTGCTATGAGAAACAGCAGTGAATCCTGTAGGGTGGCTAAAATGCATACTCCATGCATAATGATCAGTGGACCGGACCAACTTGACATGTTCCTTGAGAATCTAAACATAAATGCTGAAATTTATTATAGTTGTGGGTGTGGTATCAAGAGCTTTGCATATGTGATCAAATGTGGAGCCTTTTAATCCCTGGAAAATGTATATATGAACTTAGGTACTCTCTTTGGGAGACTATTTTGAGAGATTTCCAGGCCCCATTAAAATCCTTAGCACTGAGTCAGAGTAACAGGAGATGAAATCATTCATGTGCTTCAGGGCATCATTTGGATTTATTTATTTATTTTTTTTGTGGATCCTAGGCTAGAGAGAGTTTTCATATCTGCTTCCAAGATAGCTTGTTTGCTTTTTGTTAAGTCACAGATGTGAGAGAAAGTATTGAAAGTGCCTTTGTCTGTTGTTTTTCTTTTCCCCCATGTTCATGTGAAGGAAACACTATTTGATACCAATCATCCTTAAGAAAGTAAGAGGCTCTATATTTTCATTATCCTTGTCAAATCCTCCTTCCATTATGCATGCTGATTTTCTTTTCATAACCAATCTGGTTTTGTGTATATAAAAATAAGGACATGTTTATGCATTTTCCTTTTTGTTTCCAATGCATTTGTTTTCACTAAAAGAATAATATTTGGGCCAGAGAGATAGTACAGCGAGTTGCTTGCTTGCCTCATAGTCAACCAGGGTACAAGCCCTGGCATCACATATGGTCTTTCTTCTTTTTTCTTTCTTTCCAAAATAATATCTTTATTTAAGCACCATGATTACAAACATGATTCACCAGTGCAATATTTTCACCACCAATGCCGCCCCCCATCTCCCTTCTCCACACCCCTGCCTGATTTGAGACAGGCATTCTATGTCCCTCACTCATTAACATCGTCATGCTAGTTGTCAGTGTAGTTATTTCTCTAAATGCACTCACCACTCTTTGGGGTGAGCTTCATAGCATGAGCCGGCCTGTCAATTTCTTGATCGCTCCACACCCAGTTTCTTTCTGTGTAGACGTGAAGTCGATTCTTGTAAGTGCTTGTCCATCTCCCCCTGGAATCTGTACCCAGTGCTTTGCTAAAACTACACTAAATCTTTGCAGGTTATCCTTAAACCAATTTTATTCCATAAATAGCATAAAATCACCAAATAATGGTGACAGGGATCTAGTTAGGCAAATTAGGCATTTGCACTGCTAGGTTGGCTCTGCTCAAGGAAAGTGCCCTGACCCTCCTATCCTAGTTCTGCAAACCTGAAGAAGGTATTTTATTTATTTGTTTGTTTGTTTGTTAATTTAGATTTTTGGGCCACACTTGTTTATGCTCAGGGTTCTTACTCCTGGCTCTGGACTCAGTAATCACTCTTGCTGGTGCTCAGGGAATACTGAAGATAGAATGTGAGTGGGTTTTGTGCAAGGCAAATACTGTACCCGTTACTATCTCTCTAGTTCTAGACGAAACTATTTTTAATAAGTAATTTGATAATAGCTTTGACTGTTCCATCCTGCTTTCTTAAAATTCAGTTAAAATTTAATTTTATAGCTATTTGTTTTAATTTTTGTCTGTTTTTCATCTTTTAGAAGAGCATCTAAGAAACCAGAAATACAAATATCCTTTGTAAAATAAGAAATAAACTCAGGAAAAAAAAAAACAAAGAAATGAACTCAGTTGAGCAGGCAAAGACTTGTCAGAGAAATAAAAAGGAAGGAATATTTACTGAAACAGTGACTATGTAGTTTGAACTCAGTTTGTGAACAGTTGACAGATCTCAAGTCCAGGCTGGGATTATCTTGCCTCGTGGGTATTTACTGTAAATACAGATTGCATTATTTAAACAAACTCTCTGGTCAAGTAGAACTTCATGTTTCCATTGCAGGACTTATACTAGTTGCTTCTCACCTTAACTCCATTTCTATTACTGCATTCCAAAAGAAACGTTTGATTTATAGAAAGCAAGAGAAATTTCTCATCTAAAAAGGACCTTCTAAGGGGAAGGCACTTCTTCACTACTCTAAAATGTTCCCTGAGGCATTACAGCTGAGTCTTGTGCAAGAAAACAGACAAAAACCTCTGAAGTCTTTGAGGACTTACTTTGTCTTTAAGTATAAACACTGTGCCTACTCGGAACTGGTTTTATGATCTCACTCTTTAAACCACTCTCCTCCCAACCAGTTCTGGTTTCAATTAGATTTTTGGCTCAGCTTTCAAAATCAGCTCCTGCCATGACTGTCTCTTTCATCCCTTTCTCCCTTCCCTCATAGACAATCTCTATTTTAGAGACACTTCCTTGACCCTAAGTGTCACACTGTATTCTTTCAATTACCTTTTCTCATTGCCAAGTAATTTTCTCTCTACACTCTCTCTCTCTCATTATTTTTATTATTTTTTGCTTTTCACATTTTCTTTTTTTTTTTTTTTTTTTTTTTTTTTTTTTTTTTTTTTTTTTGGTTTTTGGGCCACACCCTGTGACGCTCAGGGGTTACTCCTGGCTATGCGCTCAGAAGTTGCTCCTGGCTTCTTGGGGGACCATATGGGACGCCGGGGGATCGAACCGCGGTCCGTCCTAGGCTAGCGCAGGCAAGGCAGGCACCTTACCTCCAGCGCCACCACCCGGCCCCTGCTTTTCACATTTTCAAAGGGAGAATGTGTTGTTTCCCTAAACAATTGCTCTTTTTTAATTTTAAAATTTATATTTCCTTGGGTACACCAGTGTTATGCTGTGGTTACTCCTGGTTCTGTGCTTAGGGGACCAAGTGGTCTCTCTGCTATCTCTATGGCGTCCAAATATTCTTTTTATTCCAGCTTTACTGAGAGACAAGTTACATGACACTGTCATGTTTAGTGTACATATGATGAATGCTATAGGTATGTATTGTGAAATGTTCATTACAATAAGGCCAGTGAAAACATTCTTCACTGGCTTGTTGTTGAAATGGCAAAAACACTAAACTTAACTCAAGCTACGTTCAATTTGACAACACAGCATTGTTAACAAATCTCCATGCTGTATATTAGACGCTCAGAATTTAGTTATATTATTATAGTTTCTGCCCCCCTGCAATTCTTGTTAATCATTACTCTTCCAATTTCATGTTTTTGTTTGTTTTCTTTCTTTTGTTTGTTTTTTTTTGGGGGGAGGGGCATGCCCAGGGGTTATTCCTGGCCATGTGCTCAGAATTCGCTCCTGGCTTTGGATCACCATATGGGAAGCCAAGGATCGAACCCAGGCCCATCCTGGGTCAGCCACGTGCAAGGCAAACTCCCTACTGCTGTGTTATAGCTCTGGGATCCCTTTTCAATTTTTTTGAGTTCAGTAATTTTAGCTTCTAAGGATTCCAAATTAAACATTATTTAGTCTCTTTTGTCTTATTTTACTAAGAACAATACATTTATGGTTGATGCATATTATTACAAATGGCAGTCTGTTCTTTATAATGGTTGAACAATATTCCATTATATATATATATCATATATGAATATATATGTATACACAACAGCTTTATTTTATTTTATTTTATTTTTGGTTTTCAGGCCATACTCATTGCACTCAGAGGTTACTCCTGTACTCCTGGCTCTGCATTCTGAAACTACTTCAGGCAGGCTTGAGAACCATGGGATGCTGGATATTAAACTCAGGCTGACCTCATGCAAAGCAAATACCTTACCTGCTGCTTTATAGCTCCAGCCCCATATAACAACTTCTAACCAGCCACTTGCATCAAAGTGCCAATATAGATGCCAACTTGCATCTGTATCTTAGCTTCCATTAACAGTACTGCAGTGAATATGAGCACATAGTTTCTCTGAGAGAATGATTACATTTCCAGAAGTTAGATGGCCAGGTCATATCACAAATCTATTTTAAATTTTTTGGAGAAAATTCTACCCTGATTTGTTGATTGTTTTTAACATGGGGCTGTAGGAGACATTCCCCATGATGCTATGCTGAGGCCTGGTGATGTGTCTTAGCTTAGGCTCAGTAGTGCTGGGCGCCACCAGACCAATGCCTGGTGCTGGTATGGGAGGGAGCATGGAGCCATATGTTGCCATGAATCAAACTCAGAGCCTCTGTATGCAAAACATGTGCCCTGGTCCTTTCAGCTATTTCTCTACCCCTAGCTCCCATCCAACTTGTCACTTTGCAATTTTAGCAGCTCTAGTTATTATTTCTGTAATAACATCATAGCCAACCATCAGCATTTCTAGCTCAAGTGATACCTGTACTCTCTTGTAGCATCTTCTCAAAATTATATATAGAATTCCTTTAATGAATTCCCATGATACAATCTAATTTGATCTTCTAGGAGTTTGTTTATAGGGTCACGCAAAATTGTGGTGGGGTTGAGAATGTGGCTCCGTGGCTTAGTGGTAGAGTGTGTGCTGTGTATGGTAGAAACTTAGATTTGATGACGAGCACTACAAAGAATTGAAAGCCGGGGAGCATATCCTCACTTCCTCTTGTACCTACTCTTTAGAGCTGCCTTTTGCATGGCTTTCTTATGTGCGGCACAGAGGAGTGATGTCCTGCAAAGAAGGTCCATTCACTGAACCTGCTCTCATTTAGATCTGGCAAAACAAAGAAATATGTTGCACAAAACAGATTTTCCCCCTCTATAGGAAATTCTCTCTGACTTCAGATATTTTGGGGGCGCTTGTTTTAGGCTTTTGGGGGCCATATCCGGTGTTGCTCAGGGCTTACTGCTGGTTCTGTATTCAGGGATTAATCCTGGTAGGGCTTGGAGAAACCATATGTGATGGAGATCAAACCCAAGTTAGCCACATACAAGGCCAGGGCATTTTACATTGCATGATCATTTTGTTCCTTTGATTTTATCCTTTTTTGGGAGGGGAGGAAGGTGTTGCTCTCCAGTGGTGTTCTGGACACTCCTAGTGAGGCTCAGCCCAGCAGTGTAGGCTGACTCTTTTGTGCTCAGGCTTAGTGTTGTGCTGCTCAGCCCAATGGGACTGTAAACCACCAGGGTCCATACTATAGGGTGCTGGGGAGAAGGGAAACTGTGGTGCATGAGTTGTTGGCAATGTATATGATTCACCCTTTGGAGTATCTCGCTAGACTTAACTCAGGAGTTACTCCTGGCTCTATGCTCAGAAACTGCCCCTGGCAGGCTCGGGGGACCATGTGGGATGCCGGGATTCAAACCACTGTCCTTCTGCATGAAAGGCAAATGCCTTACCTCCATGCTATCTCTCCGGCCCCGATCTTTTTTTTTTTTTTTTTGTTACATGGCAAGAACTTAAATTTCTTTCTCATGATGTAGCCAGAGCAAATTAACCATATCCAATTTATCATCTTCCTGATGCCAAGGTTAGATCTCCTTCTATCTTATCACTCTTAATAGATCCTTTAATATATAACTTACTTAACATGCATTTTTTGTCTTTGCCCAATATGATTTATCTGGCTCTTTCTAGAAAATTCTTGTCCTAGAATCTGGGTAGGAGAAAGCAGACACCAAGAACACAAATAAAACATAATTTTATGATTATAACCAAAGAATTGTGAATGTCACTCTAACTCAAAACCTTTAAGTCAGAACTTGGCCTTTCTGTCACACCTAGTTTTACAGGTTCTGGTTTTACTCTGACTGGTTATGTGCCCAGCTAACGTTCTGGGGCTCTAACAAATAAAAAAGGAGAATGAATGTTGGAAAAATCTAGCAATCTTTGCTACATTATTAGAACTTAAATCATATTTCTCTAAAAGGGCTGATGTGTGTATAACCCTTCAGTAATGAGTTATATTGGCGCTTCAGTTTTCTTCAGTGGTTCTGAAATATTTTATCTCCAAAAAATACTCAGACTTGAGACCCACCTAGCTCTTTGGAACCATCTGAATGTTGAAAATAATCCTATAAAAAGAGGACTTTTGTTGCTCTCTACCAAGAATCACATAATTCAATATTTTGTTGAAATGGTAGATGGAATCCTCCAGTCTCCAAGGGAACTTCGTGTCTTGATGTATGAGGAACCAAAATAACAAGGAGTCCAGAAGTTAGCTGGGAAAATTACAACCAAGTTTGCTTCAGCCAAAATTTAAAATGGTCCTGTAAGATTTAAAAATTTTTTTTTCAAATAACTTACTTTCTGGCAAGGATGTATGTATTAGTCAGGATTCTCCAGAGAACCAGAACCAATAGAAAAATATATGTAATATTTGGAGGCCATACATTCTTACATTTATTAGAAGGAACTTATTATACAGAATTGGGTTATGCTGTTAGGGATGTGGACAAGTGGTACACTTTTCTGTCTGCGAGTTGGAAAACCAGGCTGTTGAGTAATTTAATCAAATTCTGAATGACTGAGACTATAAACACTGATGTCCAAGGACAAGAGAATATGTTCAAGAAAAGAGAACAGATTTACCCATTCTCCACCTCATTCATCTATTCAGACACAACAGATTGAATGGTGCCTGGCCACATTGAAGTTGAGTCCAATGTGAATGAATTACTTACACAAATACCCTCACAGGCCAGAACCAAAAGAAGAAAGCCTTCCAGCCTGATACAGACACTTAGACATTACAATCTCCAAATATCAAATCAGAAAAAACAAATATAAAAAAAGCTGGAGTTCATTGTAGAGTTAGAACTTTTCTGTTTCACCCTCTTCCCTTTCTATTTTTTGGAGGGGAGGCTAGTTTGAGGTGTATACAGCCATGTTCAAGGGGTTACATCTGCCTCTGTACTCAGGAAACCCTATGCAGTATCAGGGATTGACCCTGCAGCAGCTGTGCAAAAGATGTAATCTCTGTATTATCTCTCTAGTCAGTAAATTTTTTTTTTTTTGCCTCATCTGGTGACACTCAGGGATTACTCCTGGCTATGTGCTCAGAAATCATTGCTCCTGACTCGGGGGTCCATATGGGATGCCAGGGATAGAACCGTGGTTCGTCCTAGGTCAGCCGCATGCAAGGCAAACGCCCTATCACCGCACCACCACTCTGGCCCCATCCAGCCACTAAAGTTTTATATAAACAGAAAGTGGTTATTTGGAGAAAGGACAGAGAATGAAAAGTATGAGATCAGTTTGAATTATCCTCCCTGTGCCAGAGAATAAGGAAGTGGTCAGATTGTCAAAAATACATAGAAGTCAATTGGAATCAGGCAAAATCTGTTGCAATTAATTGAAAAGAATAAAAAAGTGATCAACTATAAGATAAGATAAAATAAATAAACTAACATAAATATCCAGGAAATCTTTTAGATACAAATAATCAAATAAATTGGAGAATTTTCCCCCTTGTAGAAAAATTGCCATAATTGCAGATGCAGAGAGGGTAAGAAAGTGAATCCATATTTGACAAACATGTCAGTAATAGTTATTAAGGAAAAAGAATAATTTAAGGACTCTAAAACTAGTGGTGGATGAAGTTTGATGTGAAACAGGACATTTGCTAAAGTTCAATGTATTTCTCTATAAAAAATACTTGGAGAAATGAGAAAACTGGCAACTCTGATCTTAGCTATGAGCTCAAAATGAAATTCATGAGTAATATAACATTTTACATAATTTTCCCCCAGATAAGGGATTCTGAAAAGGTCAGAACATAACTTGTTTTTGCCTAAATCACATCATAAGAAAACATCAGACAAATCAAAATCCGAAGATGTTCTTTAGAGAACTAGTGAATACTCTATTATCCTGTAAAAATGTAAATCTAGACCAGAGAGAAAGCACAAAAGTTAAGGTGCTTGCTTTGCATATGGCTAACCCCAGTTGTATCCCAGGGTACCACACATGGTCCCTGGAGTATGTTGGTGCAGCACTGCATTTTTGGGCCTGGCAAAAAATAATTAAAATCTCAAAAACAATAACAACAACAAAATTAAAATCTAAAATGTTAAGATCAAGAAGGTGAAGGGAAGCTTACAAAACTAACCACATTGAAGAAGACAAAGATGAAATAACTCAGTACAATAAAGATCCTGGATCGGATTCATAAAAAAATGTGTTAAGGGGAGGTCCTGCTTAAGTTAAGATCTGGGTTTAATCCCACGTGGTCCCACATGTGCCATGCACTATCCTGGCTGTTCGGCTATCTATTATTTGGGTCCAGCAGTTCTGCTGTCCATGCAATTTCTGATTGCACCTCAGTCAGGCATATGTTAGCACTACAAGTAAAGATGTATGACTCCTTTTTTTTTTTGTTTTTGTTTTTGGGCCACACCCGGTAAGCTCAGGGGTTACTCCTGGCTATGCGCTCAGAAGTCGCTCCTGGCTTGGGGGACCATATGGGACGCCGGGGGATCGAACCGCGGTCCGTCCTAGGCTAGCGCAGGCAAGGCAGGCACCTTACCTCCAGCGCCACCGCCCGGCCCCATATGACTCCTTTTGAGCATTCTGCAAAAGAAGAGCAAGTACCACAGCCAGAAAATCCACCCCCTTTGACAGCACGCGTCATTGTTAAATGCATTCTTTGAGCCTAGGGAAGTGGCTCAGAGGTAAAGCTCTGGTCTAGTATGTATGAAGCCCTGAGTTCAGTCCAGGGAACTGCTTTCCAGCCCCCCAAAAGAAGTGAACCATTGGTGAAAACCATGACTGAGTGTGTGAGGACTGCCTCCTGCCGTCTGACTCCCAGAGGGCAAGTCCAAGTGAGCCCTGATTAGGGCAGCAGCAACAACAACAATGCAGTGTAGGGAAGGGAAAGTCTTAAAGCACCATCTGTGAATTATGAATAAGAACTATGGATTAGTTTATAATAAAACCCAACTCCTGATTTTGATCATGATACTATGGTTATGCAAGTTATTAACTCCTGGGGATGCCGAGAGAAGGCATGTATGAAGTCTTTGTACTATTTTTTTGCAATTTTCTTCTAAAGGCAGACATTGTTTGTTTTTAGCTGTTGTTGTTGTTGTTGTTGTTGTTGATTTTTGGCCATACCCAGTGACGCTCATGGGCTACTCCTGGCTATGTGCTCAGAAATCGCCCCTGGCTTGGGAGACCATATGGGACTCCAGGGTATGGAACCTTGGTCTGTCCTAGGCTAATGCTGGCAAGGCAGATGCCTTACCGCTCCTCGCCAATTCTCTGGCCCCAAGGCTGAAATTGTTATAAATGAAATTGTTTTTGTTGTTGCTTTTGGGCCACAGCCCTAGCTGTTCAGAGCTTACTCATGACTCTGCATTGAGGCACAGGCTAGCATATGTAGCAGTGGAGAGAGAACCTGGGTAAGCTGTGTGCAATGCAAACACATCCCCCCCCTCTATACTATCTCTCCCGTCCTAAGCTATTCTTTTTTTTTTTTTTTTTTTGGTTTTTGGGCCACACCCTGTGACGCTCAGGGGTTACTCCTGGCTATGCGCTCAGAAGTTACTCCTGGCTTCTTGGGGGACCATATGGGACGCCGGGGGATCGAACCGCGGTCCGTCCTAGGCTAGCGCAGGCAAGGCAGGCACCTTACCTCCAGCGCCACCGCCCGGCCCCCTAAGCTATTCTTTAAAAGATGGTAGTAAGGCTTGGGCAGCATCCACAGGCAATGTGTATGTTCTTCCTTCCCTCTTTTGGTTAATAGAGTTAAATCTAGAAAGCATCCTGTTTGTGCTTATATGTATGTTTATCACAAACTTCTATTCAACTCTCTCTGAACCAACCCCTTTATTTCTCTTGACTCTATGCTCTAGTTTAACAATGAGAACTCAATGCAGAAATTAAAAATGGTAATACTGGGGTGAGATACTGCTTCAAATTTAACTCTCTTTCTTGACAAGGACTGGCATTTTATGTGATTTTTGGCTATCGCAGCATACTCACTCTATGAATATTCTTAAGTAAATGTGAATATAAGAACCTATCTTCTGATTTTGCCAGATTATAGTTTTAAGATTTTATTTTAAGACTTAGATTTTCTGATGCTCCTATTTTTCATGGATTATCCCAGCTTTGCTCTTTGGTTCTCTACTGTTCTTATCATTATCAAAAATTAATGATCGTTCTACATCTCAGAGCTGATAGCAGCTACCTGAGCAATGTTGAGTGGCTTAAGCACTTCTTGGGGAAAAAAAAACCCTCAAATGGTCCCTACTTGGAGTTCAGGAAATCTGATTATTTTGGCACAATAGTGGAGCAATTTTATAGGAGATGTCCTATTTTTAAATTCCACAAAGATGTTCCCTGCAGAGAGAGTCTATAGATTAATACATTGGGAAAGCTTGTCTGAGCTTTATCTTTTATTCATAGTCACAACTTAAATTGGAAAATGAAGAAAAGAAAACCTGAACTGAACAAACTAATGAAAAGATGGATTCTAAAAGAAGTGAATTTATGTTTACATATAAATTTCACTAATTTATTTTTAGGATGTCATCAGTTTTTATATTTTGCTGGTGATTTCAGTCAACCTTCAGAGATAGAGATTTAACTATTAGAGAAAAAGGACTAATTTGATCCTCTCATGCTTTTATTGTTATAATGAACAACTAACAAAGTCTGAATTTGTTTTTTGAACCACACCCACTGATGCTTGAGGCTACTCTCCCAATACTCACTGCTCAGAGGTTGTCCCAGCCGTGCTTGGGAAATAGGGCCTTGTTTCAAACCCAGGCCTTATGCAGGCATAGTGTGCTTTTAGCTCATTAAGCTATCTCTAGGAAAACTCAGAATAATGTTGCAATATTATTTATAGGTAGAAGAGAATTGATTTTAACATATACAATATTAGCATTATTTTTATTTGTTTTTGAGCAACACTCAACAGTACTCAAAGAATATTCCTGACCATGTGCTCAGAGGTCACTTCTGATGGTGCTTGAGGGATAATACAAGATGTGGAGTTAAACCCAGGTCAGCTGTGTGCAAGGCAAGCACTCTATCCACTGTACTACCGCTTCAGCCCCTGCCCCCCGCCCAGTGTTAATATTCTTAGATTGATACTTTTCTGTAATTCATTAGAAATGATAATATTCTCTTGGTATCATTATAGACAATTCTCTGACAACAACTTTGTAATTTATAGAAGAGCTTTATTGCATCAAAAACATTCTTGGACTTTGTTCAATGCTTGTCACAAATCACAGAATTGGAACGGACTTTAAATACCACACACACGTAGTTCCTTGTTAGTATAATATCTTTTCTATAGTGCTAGGTGGATACCAGTGAGCACTTCACTAATGCCTAAGAGGACTCTCTTAAAGTTTCTTGCCCTTTATGAAAAGCTTCACATTTCTTCTCTTTCTCCCTGCAAGCAAACACACACACACACACACACACACACACACACACAATCACACACACATATATATATACATACACTACACACATGAATTCACAAGCAGATCTCTTTCTCATTCCTATCCACTGATCTGTCTGTCTTCTTGAATACAGCTTCTTAAAATGGGGGGTCATGATTCCACATAGTCATGTCGATTTTTAAAAAATGGTTTAAAAATCATTCTGTATTATCTGATACCAGTAAGTGTTTTATTATATGCTGATTATATCTATAATCCTGGGTCATGAAAAAATAATCAGATAAAATGGTTGAAAATAGGAAAGTTCAAGAAACCCTATTCTAGAGATTTTTATGATCAAGTCCAATGAAGATAATACAGTTTAAACCAGGGGTCCTCAAACTTTTTAAACAGGGGGCCAGTTCACTGTCCCTCAGACCATTGGAGGGTCTGACTATAGTAAAAGCAAAACTTATGAATGAATTCTTATGCACACTGCATATATCTTATTTTGCGATAAAGAAACAAAACAGATACAAATACAATATGTAGCCCGCAGGCCATAGTTTGAGGACCACTGGCTAAACATTCGCAGATTTAGAAAAAGAAGTTTTCATTTCTCTATGAATTTTCAGGGGTTATAAGAGGTAGAAAACCACCTAATGTACTTGGTATTATGTCTCGTAGTAATAAGTAAGTCAAAATGGAAGAAATTAGGACTGGAAAGAACACTAGACTGGAGCTAGTGCCTTGTATGTGGAAAGTCTGAGATCCATCCTTGGCACAACATGGTTTTCTAATCACTAATCCAAGAACAACTCCTGAGCACTGATGGATGTGCTCTGTTCTCCAAGGTAATAAAATGGAAGAAATCAGAAGGCTTAGACTGTGAGATCATGTTAATTAATATTTTATCATATTTTGATATTTGCTGTAGTGAGATATTTCCCCCAAGTGAAATTAAATGAGTGAAAACTTTCAAGTTACAAATGTCTGTATTTGGAGTTAATGTTATCTTTACTATGGTAAGGAAGGTTTTATTCAGGAATTAGTTAGTTTTTCTTGGGATCAGTGGGGACCTGGGAGGTCTATCCAATGGGTCACAGAAAGATTCAGTGTAGCAATGCAGATATTTTGTTCACAAATATTTTCTGGGTTTTGAAACGTAATATAATTTATTATTCTCACAGGAATCATTTTATAAAATTTTTTTATTGAGACCATTCTGAATTACAAGTCCCTCATAGTTGTATTTCAGGTATAGAGAGTGACAGAGAATTAGGGCCATTCCCACCACCAGTGCTGAACTCTCTCCACCAAAATTCCCAGCATGCATCTCATACCTCTACCATTAGCCCCTTGGCCTACCAGTATAACAGGTCCATTGTAAATTTAGATTATTATGTTTTTGGTCTTTTGATTCTATTGTCTTTAATTTTGGATTGGGTATTTAGTTCTGACCTTTTTTTCCCTCACCAATGCACTGAGACTTCTTGGACCATGGCCCCATCCATTTTTTTTTCTTTTCTCAATTTCTAGAAAGATGCAGAAATTATGAGTCAAAACAAATTAATTCATATTCCAAGGTTCTATGAAAAAGGCAAGAGTCCCTATCTAGAAGATACAAATAAAAGATTTTTTTAAATAAGGGGGAGGGCGGTGGTGGCAATTTTTTTTTTTTGCATAGATAGGCACAGCAAACATTGGATAAATTAGAGAGAAAATAATATCCTTCGCCTATATAAACAGGGTCTCTTCTACCCATAAAGCATACTATCATACCAATAGCAGACTCTGGACATACTATTTGTCCAACCCAAGGTCTTACTTCATGGTTCCAAGAAAAGTTATATTCAATTGTGATGGCCATAGTTAGGCTTCTGTAATTAGAGATCTTGGTTTTTGCACAGATCCTATGTCAAAGTTAGAGAGTTTTCTGATTTCATCTCACCAGTAGGTGATGAGCAGGGAAAACTGCCCTTAAAGCAAGTTGTTGTTGTTTCCTGATTGTCAGGTAGGTACTACCCTGAAGCAAGTCAGTGCTAGGGTGGCTTTAGGACCTTCCCTGGGGGGAATTTGATTCTCTCACAAAAATCTTTTATTTTAATGAGTATAATCACTTTGGTATCACAGGTATAAAAGGGCCATGCTATTTCACCTAATTTCACTAATATGACATATTAATGCGTAATTTGCTTTTGGGGGGGCTTGTTGTTTTTATATTTTCATTTAATGAATTAAATTTAATTTAGTTTAATTTAATTAATTTAGTTGCTATTTGGTTTTGGTTTTAGTTTTGTAGCCACAGCAGTCGTGTTTACTAGCTGCTTCTTGCTCTGTGCTTGAGGGAATTTTAGTTGTGGGACATCAAACTTGGGCCTTCAGTGTGAAAAGCATGTACTCCACCCATCAAGTACAAAACATGTATAATCCCACCCGTTTATCTGGCCTCTCAAATTGCCTTTTGTTAGTTACCCTATATTGTTAAACGCCCAGATCCCCAAAGTGAATCAATGGGTCAAAGCGACAAATACAGTTGATTCTATATTCTTGAAAAAGGCAACTCTCATGATCGAGACTAATGAAGATTTCACACAGGAAGCTGGATGAGAAAAAGGAGGATAAGTGAAAGATATAAATATCTGACTATTAAATTTAATTGGATTTAATTTCCAGTTTATTTGCCCCTAATTCTAGCATATTGTCAGTTATAACATTTTTAGGGTATTGAAGTTACTGGAACTTGAAAGTGATTTCTTTTTTTTTGTTTGTTTGTTTTTTGGGCCACACCCAGCGGTGCTCAGGGGTTACTCCTGGTTTTTTACTCAGAAATAGCTCCTGGCAGGCACGGGGGACCATATGGGACACCGGGATTCGAACCAACCACCTTTGGTCCTGGATCAGCTGCTTGCAAGGCAAACGCCACTGTGCTATCTCTCCGGGCCCTTGAAAGTGATTTCATTGGAACTTTAATGTATTTTTTCAAGAAAATGTATGATGATTTTTAAGATAAATCCTATTGTCTAAGAATAATGCATAGTTATATAGGTGTTATAATTTTTATGCAACATAATAATAAAACTAATATTATATGTCGTCCTTTGCTTTCCTTTTCTTCCTAGAGCCTGGGACTGAACTTCACTCATGTGAAGTGTATGCACTAGCACTGAGCTCTAACCCCAACCACACTGAAGGGAGTTATTAAGTGAATTATAAAAGAGAAATAATTGCCATGATCAGAAGTGAAGTAGGAAGAACTTTTGATGGGATGAGTTCCCAAATGATGAGACTGTATTTTTAATATGTTGGTAGCTATGTGTGTTCATATATATATATATATATATACAACATATATATAATATATATAACATATATATAACATATATATATTCTTCTATGTAGTTCTATATGGTATTTGAGAACACAGCAACAGGGCAAAATTTCTTTTAGTATATGGAAAGAATTTAAATGAAGAGGTGCAGAAACTGTGTGTTATGTTAATGCTAAAATATTAAGCTTTAGAGAAAGTATTTTTGCTTGGGGACAATGATGAAGATTGAAAATAGAAAGGGCTCTGTGGTTTATAACCTTATGTTAGAGCTTCACAGTCTCTGGGAAGGCAACACAAAAAATATAAAGTCACTGCAATGCACACATTGTTTTCTTCACAAAGTATAGCAGATAGATAAATTCATGTTGGGGAAAATGGTGAAAATTTGGAAGGTTGCTCAATTGTGGCTACTGAGATGATGTACTTTCAAAAATATGCAGTGAAACAGGTATCAAGTAAGTGTCTGCTTTTCCAGGAAATATTCTTATACTCTTCAGATAAAGAAAAATAGAAATCATATTTTTATGTCAGATAATTAAAGACCATTTTTTGTTGTAAATGACATTTTTCAGTGAAATATCTATCTCAGCAACATTCCCAGTATCTTGACTAGCCCAAATTGATCACTTTGGGGCTGTATATCATAACTTTTAATGTTAAGGATAGCATAGTAAGATCTTTTTAGACCACACTAAACACAAATAATTGGATGACAAAGAAAATTTTCATTTCACAAGAGCTAAACATTTTATTTTATTTACTCAGAAATCAATGATGCATTATCAGTATTAATAAAATCTCATCAAATAGCTAGAGCAAAATCTGAAAAGAGTTGATTACTAGTAGTAGACTTTGTGAAGAGGACCTATTAGCTACCCGACACCCTCCCTTCCCCCACATGCACAGCAGCTATTGCCTCTTTACTCCCAGGGCTACCACTCATGGAATTCAGGATATTAGGGGATGAAGAGAAGCTCTGTTATGTGGAACCATGACCATGTACATATGCTGAGCACAACATAACTATTGTGGTCTGTTTCCTTGTCCTGGGGTTTGAGAAAATGCAACCTTTGCTTGCATAAGTGGAGATAAGTGAAGACAACTTCTTTGTGTTTTTACCAATACTATATATTCTCATTTAAAAACTTGAAATATTATTCAACATGAGTGGCAAAATGGAATTACTCTTTTATCTTGCATGTTTTTGAATGCTTTAGGTTCTAGGAGAACTTGCTACTTAGGGATCTTAACAGAAATCTACTTGAATGATGTGACTTGTTAAAATTTATCCTATTTACTTTAATCCAAAAGTTTTTAGTCTGGCTTTAACTGTTAACTAAATTTGTGAATTAAATAACTGATTAACTACTCTAGATAAATCTAGATAAATAACTAATCTTGATAAATAATTATCTTCACTTATTTTGGAAGTGCAAATAAGTGCAATTATCTGAGAATATAATAAAACAAAAATAACTAAAAATTTCAAAACATACAAAATCAGACCACAATAGACTATATTTATTGCTACATTGATATATTATAGAAAGAAACCTTCTAAATACCTAGAAACTACAGAGTTTAATATTTAATATTTAAATATATAATGTGTATCCAAATTATACTATTATTAGAACCTTGAAAAATCATTCTGAAAATAATTTTATTCTGAAAATAAAAGAGAAAGCTAAGATACTCTTTATCTTTCACTGTAAAATGATCACTAAGGAGATTCTTGCAACATTTGAAGGAAAAATATTATTGTAATAACATCCGGAGACAATAGAAATGAAGACTGGAAGGGCAGGTACATGATTTGAAGCTTACCACAAAGATGGTGAGTTCGATTAGAGAAATAACTACACTGATAACTATCTCAAATACAGGCAGGGGGTACTAGAGGAGGGAGAAGGAGGGCACTGGTGGTGGGAAGGTGGTGAAGAGGGTGTTCTTTTTTTTTTTTATAACTGAAACCCAACTACAAACATGTTACTAATCATGGTGCTTAAATAAAGATATTATTTAAAAAATAAATAAAGGAGAAATATATGACTTTTGCTTGAAGATTTCTAAACTATAACATCATGAGTGGGCCACCGAGTTAATGTATATATTAAGTTGCTATTTGAGGATGTGGAACACAGAAGTCCTGTAAATATCTACATTTTATACTTCAGAAATTTCACAGTAAGTAAAAACTGAACTTCAATTTGTGTGATGCAAAATAATTTAAATATATAAATATTATACATTCCTCTACAATATTTTAAGTATTAATTAAAAACCTTTTTTTTTAAACACAGAAAAAATTTTGCCTACCCATAGCATATGGGTTGCCAACCAAACGGCGTAATTTATTTTTTGATTTCAAATAGACCTAACATACTCCCTCTAGTGGCTTAAGTTATTTAAAATATTTATTGAACTTTCTGGACCAACTTCATTTCTAGTAGCATCATTCCTTTGCTTACCTTTGTATTTTCAATGCTTTCGTTCTACATTTATCTTTGATCACTGTTACAATGATACATTACTTAAAACACACATTTAAAAATAAAGAGATGGGGGCCGGAGAGATAGCATGGAGGTAGGGCATTTGCCTTGCATTCAGAAGGACAGTGGTTCGAATCCTGGCATCCCATATGGTCCCCTGAGCCTGCCAGGAGCTATTTCTGAGCGTAGAGCCAGGAGGAACCCCTGAGCGCTGCTGGGTGTGACCCAAAAACCAAAAAAAAAAAAAAAAAAAGAAAAAAAGAGATGCAGGTCAGAGAGATAGTACAATTTTTAGGGCACTTGCCTTGCGCAAGGTCACTGGGTTTACTCTCCACGTATAGTTTCCTGAATCCTGCCAAAAACAAAATTTGAACACAGATCCAGGACTAAGTCCTTATTATCAGCAGATGTGGATCAAAAACAAAACTAAAATAAGAGTGGTAGGGAGATACATTTTATGCCATTTATGTGTCACCAAGGCAATTGGAGAGAGAGTACAGAGAGTAGGGCATTTACCTTGCATGTAACCAACCCAGGTTGGTCACATAGAGTCCCTGAGTACTGCTAGTCCCTTGAGTAATACCAGGATAAATTCCTGAGCATCAAAGAATGGGTAACCTCAAAACTAAATGTAACATCAAGGGAAACAAGGAACTTGTGAACTCAACTCAACAGAAATTGGTAAATGTGGGCCCGGAGAGATAGCACAGCGGTGTTTGCCTTGCAAGCAGCCGATTCAGGACCAAAGGTGGTTGGTTCGAATCCCGGTGTCCCATATGGTCCCCCGTGCCTGCCAGGAGCTATTTCTGAGCAGACAGCCAAGAGTAACTCCTGAGCACCGCCGGGTGTGGCCCAAAAACCAAACCAAACCAAACCAAAACAAACAAACAAAAAAAGAAATTGGTAAATGTATGCACGGGGTGTGAAGAGAAACAGAGCAGGCTCTGTCTTAGGGAGCTGATGGTTAACCAGAGTATACGTTCTTTTACCCCTTTGCTGGGATGGTACAGTTTTGCACTGCTATGGATCTGGTTTGAGCTGTCATTTTTCATCTCATCCATGTCCTCTGAGATGCTTGTCATCCTGATAGGTTTCCAAATCTAGCTCTTTACTGTCTTCATAGTAGAGTCCTTTAGACATACCCAGGAGGCCCTTTCATACCTTGTGTACTCCCTCTATCCCCAGAAGAAAAAAAACAACAACGAAATCTTCCTGTTATTTTATTATGCCAATCTAAGGCCCATGAAAGCTTTGTTTGGGGCCTCGTCAGCTTCTCATAGTTTCTTTTCCCCTTTATTATTGTCTCTGGACTTATCATTGATAGCTTAGGTTGGAAAGATGTTACCATGTCGTCTTCCAAAGGACTGCTGTCTCAGTTATCCTTTTCTCCCCAGCTCTGAGAACCAATCCAGCAAGTGACAGGACAATTACACAGCCTTCCTGCTAGGAATTGCGGCTGAATCTTTATTTATTTATTTATTTTTATTTTATTTTATTTTTTGGTTTTTGGGCCACACCCGGCATTGCTCAGGGGTTACTCCTGGCTCTCTGCTCAGAAATAGCTCCTGGCAGGCACGGGGGACCATATGGGACATTGGGATTCTAACCAACCACCTTTGGTCCTGGATTGGCTGCTTGCAAGGCAAACACCACTGTGCTATCTCTCAGGGCCCTGCGGCTGAATCTTTTTTTTTTTTTTGGGTCACACCCGGTGACGCTCAGGGGTTACTCCTGGCTATGCGCTCAGAAGTCGCTCCTGGCTCAGGGGACCATATGGGACGCCGGGGGATTGAACCGCGGTCCATCCAAGGCTAGCGCAGGCAAGGCAGGCACCTTACCTCTAGTGCCACCCCCCGGCCCCTTGCGGCTGAATCTTTAAACATTAGGCTGTCTGTCCTTGATTTCTTCCTAATATAACCCTCTGGCTCCTAGGATGAAGGCATGTCATACTCAAGTCTCATGCTTAGAGAGGAGAGAAACATAGAGAAAAGGCCTTAGTTTATCCCCCCTAGGTCCCCACTAAGATAAGACAAACATTTTCCCATGTAGAGGAGTGTCAACCCCCTCAAGACAAACACTTCCCCACATGGAGGAGTGCCAACTTTGTACAGATGTTACTATGAAAGTGATTTAGTCTGAGTGGGTAATTAGATTATATATGCAAAATGTGCATGCAACCTCCATCCTATGCTCATAAAGTTATCATTGTTTAACAGCATTAAGGGGGCGGTTTTGGATCCTTTGATGTTCTATATTCAGATCTTACATTGGTATCTAGATCCTTTCTCTCTGATTTCTATGTATGCTATCCTTGATCCACACTATCTCACTGGCTGTTTCTCGAATATCACTATCCTATACAGGGCCACACATAGCCAGCAAGTGGAAAAGGCAGTTGGTTCCTATCTCCCCTACACTACTTATAATTCCCCTAAGCCACTGCTGTGATCTTTGGTTGACAAAAAAATCTGTGAAGATCAGAGAGCCCCAAACTTTCACTGTTGATGAAGGAAATTTACACATCTGTTGAGAGAGAAGGGTGGAATTCGAGACACTCACTTCACTTCCCCGCACTAACACACAGGGTAAAAGGAAGGCAAAGGTGATTCAAGACAGTGTTGAGACAAAAGCCCTGTACAAAGAGAAACCTGGGGAAAGGGAAGTGACACTTCTCCCTGAGAGAGTATGGAATGGAAAGTCTGGACAAAGTACATAGAAACCAACCAGACTGCAGGGGAGGGAGCAGATGATGAACCACTGCAGAATAATTTCTACTTTGTCCTTGATTGGAGTCCTGATTGTCTGAGAGGGAGAAGAAAGATGGGCATGTCAGGACTATCCAAAAGACTGAAGTACCTTTAGTGAGGAAGTCGCTGGGTTCAGATGAATGATTATTAATAAGGCTTAATTATGCACTAGACTTTATCCTTTATTACATATTTTCTTCACAATATTCCTGGATGATCACAGTCTTGATATGAACTTTTCTGAGCAGGAGAAGCAGAGATCTAGGCACTATGCTCGTAAGTGGTAACATTTAGACTCAAATTCAGCATCATGACACTGGAGGTTTTCCCATTTAGTCAGATGTCATAGGTCACCAAGAATTCTGAGAATGTGAGAGTGGAGGCTCCCAGAAGACAGAGTGGAGCTGAGAGCTTGACTGTTACTGAAGTCCATGTGGTTCTCCTGGATCACTAGCCTAATGATCTTGGGGATTACCCTATGCCTTTTCTCTGTGACTCCTGGCAACCTATGAACAGAAAACAGTCAGTGAACAGCACTTAAAGTAAGGATTAATGGCAAGCTAGGAAAGGAAAACTGGCGAAATCCTGTCAACTTTGGGTTTTCTGGAAATGAGAATAAGATTTCCCTATATATTCTAAGACCCTAGTTGGATGTTTGAAATTGTGCTAGCTCTGCTTTGTTTCCCCCTTATACGTGTTAGACCTTGGGTCATAGCGATAGCACAGCTGTTAGGACATTTGCCTTGCACACAGCAGATCAGGTTTCGATCCTTGGCATCTCATATGGTTCCCAGAGCCTGCTAGGAGTGATTCCTGAGCACAGAGCCAGAAGTAATCCCTGAGCGCAGTCCAGTATGATCCCACCTCATCCCCAAACAAAACAAAACAAAACAAAAAAATTAACCCTAGTAAGAAATTAACAATAGCCAGAGAGATAGCACAGCAATAGGGCATTTGCCTTCCATGCAGCCGACCTGGGTGGGGGGGACCTGGTCCGATTCCCAGCACCCATATGGTTGCCTAGCTGTCAGGAACAATTTCTGAGTGCAGATCCAGGACTGACCCCAGAGCACCGCTGGGTGTGGTCCAACAACCAACCAATCAATCAATTAATCAATCCATCAATAAAATTAAAAAAGAAATCAACAATAAAAGTTAATAATAAAAGAAAACATTTCCAACAATAAACTGTAATAAAAGTCACATACATGCGATCTCACTTGTCCTCTATTTCACTGTCAACATATCATTGTACACCAATTTTCTTTTTTAGATTTCTGTTGATCAGGGTTTAATAGGAGCCACAGAGGATAAAAATGTAGGCAAAGGTGAGATACCGCTTTGAGACAGTAGATCTTACACCTAAGAAATGTAGTTTTGGTCCTTAATTTTGACACTGTGCAAAATCTTCGCACTTCACTTTTTCTGAGATGTCTTACTCTAAGATGAAAACATGCCATCTTAGGGGTTTCAAATAATCAAAGATGAGTAGATGCCATGGGGTTAGTATATTTGTGGCAGAGAAGTCTGCATCCTGAAAACTGGTTAAAAGGATGTTTTTCTAAAAATTCTGCAGTTGATGTCTGTTTTCTTCTCATGGTCCTATAGATGAATAAATTCTCACCCTTTGTTTTGTCTTTCTAAACAAAATAAAATGTGATATCAGCTCAAAAACATTTAATAAGGAAAAGAAAAAGCCTGCTTGAAAAAAAGGTCAGCAAGACACAAGAAAGGGTGATATTTGCTGAAAGCTCCTGTCAAAGGAGCTGAGTAATGTTGATAGGCCACGGGGAACAAGATACCATTTAGGCAAAACTCATTCCCCTAAGATCGTTACAATGTGAGTTTATGAATTCTGAGAGGTAGGAGGCCAAATGAGATCTAATTGCATCTTATTTAACTTGGCCTTTTACATGGATAATCCTTGGCATTGCCTGCAAAGCTCACACTTTTGTCGAAATGGCCTTGCTATGAAATGTTTTTCTTTTTGTAAATGTGAAGTATTTTTTGATCATACAATAGTAACTCAACTAAGAAGGTTTCCAACTCTGCATGTAGACTCTGCTCTAATGGAAACCATATACCAGTGGAAAGAGTTCCATTCTATATGCTCACATTCTAGCTCAAATAATTCTCACAGCAGGCACTCTAAAGGAGCCCAGAAAAATAGATCAAGAAGTATTACTTTTGCAAAGATTCACACACTCAGTTTAAATATTAGGAAAATATAAGAGATGAGGTCAACCAGATAAGTAGATCGTTGTTTGGAAAAAAGAGTTTGAAATAGTCATCAACTGTAAATTATCTTCTAATTGCATTATAAAAAAATGGTTCTTCAGAAAAATCCAAATTGTTTTAGGTTTTATATTGATCTATATCATACTTTTGGAGGGAGTTTTAATTGCTTTGTTTTATTTATTTATTTTGCTTATTCTTTCCATGAAACTCTTATTGCTTTGGCTGAAGGCGACTAGAGTTCCATTTTAAATTGGACTTTCAAGTAACAATGTGAATTGAGATAAATACACCTCTAAAATAACTTTATTTGCATTTGCAAATAAGTGTTCTGACATAGTAATTGTTAACTTATCTTGGTGCTCTGTAACTCTACTTTTGTCTTTTCTTTTGTTCTTGCTCTCTCTCTCTCTTTTTTTCATAACATTTACTTTTCTGTTGGTGGTGGGGGGAATACACACCTTCCAGTGTTCAGGGCAACTTACAGCTCAGTACTTGAGAATCATTCCCTGTAGTGCTCAGGGGTCATATGATGCCAATGATAAAACCTATATGTAAAGCATGCCAACCTATAGAACTCTCTCTCCAATACAATGATCACATTTTTTAAGATTTTTTAATGAATACAAAGTGTTAAATCAACCAGATATTTTTAAAAAATAGGTACAATATGTAGGTAGATTTTTTTTTCATGGACAGCAGTTAAAACCATTGTCCAGATGTTTGCTTAAGTCCCAGATGCTGGGACTTATCCTGCTCAGGCTAACACAGAGGATTCTACCACAGGCAAAATATATAGGTACTCCACATCTTGAAACTATTTAATGGGTGCCCTTGCCATTTTTTAAAATTATTTTATTGAAGTTATTGCGATTTACAAAGTCCTTCATAGTTGGGTTTCAGACATACAATGAATCAGGGTCAATCCCACCATCAGTGCCCACCACCCACAACCAATGTTTTCCCAATGCATCTTGTACCATCTCCTTACCTCCCAACTTGCTAGATTGTTAAAGCTTGGGTCTCTGGATTCCATTGTTATTGCCTTTGGCTTGGATATTTAGTTCTGTTCATTTTGAACACTACCAATGCACCTGAGACTGCTTAGCCTTTGACCCCCATCTTTTCATATTTGTGTTTCTTCTCTTCCATTTTATTTCTTTCCTTCTCCTCACTATATCCTGGGGTCAATGGTGTTTGAGACAACTCCCATTTATATCACTGCTTTTTTTCCATGACAACTTTTAAAAAACATCAGGAGAAGATCCTTACTGGGAAAACCAACCTGCTAAGTCTTAGCAGGGCTGGTATCTGATCTGCTTTTTTTTTTTTTTTTTTTTTTTTAGAAAATGCTTATAGACTGCAGGAAATAAAGAAGGATCAGATTAAAGGCTAGAGGGATAGAGATGACCTGATATTTTGGTTTGTAAGGTTTGTAACTGTCCTTAATTCACATTGACTGAATTTTTGCCATCTTAGCATCTTAGCTTCCTGTGTCTTGCTAAAGAACATTCTGCTGAAAATTGTAAACAGTGTATATGACATACGTGACTGTTGCTGGGTTTAATTGATGGCTAAAAAGAAAAAAGAGGGAATGTCTTTACCTGAATTAACAAGAAGAATGTATTCCTGGAGCTTTAAACCCCCTGATTTGGAAAGTGCCTCACCCTTTGCCCCCCAATTGTACTAAGTGGACAAGGGAAGCCTGGCCAGAGTTTATATTTATCTAACCAGATAATTGAGTGAACTAAAAGGCCTTTTATTATCCTGCTGTGGATTACGTACTCAGTGGGGTATCTTTGGTCATGATTCAAACCATGTGTATTCCCATCACACTGCTGAGCACCTTCTCTGAAAGTTTGTTCATACTTGCGGAGGAATACAAACCACACTCATGTTAGAGTTCACATAAATAAACATAATTAAGGAGGCCAATGTGCTCCAGGAATGACTGAATGCTCTCTGTACTAAAAGAGACATGGCTTTGGCTGCTCTGTTTTATTCTTTGGGGTCACTGTGAAATTCAGTTCTGATCCTCTTAGAAAAACAATCTTGAATTGCAGCCAACTTGACTTAATTCTACCATCAGCTTCTTCATTGTATGACTGGTAAATTTATGAAGATGACCTTTTGAGAATTTTAAATACGGAAGATATTGGGGGGAGGGGATTACCTGGTGGTGTTCACGGGCCACACCTAGCAATTGACCATACATGCCAAACATGTAATGCAGGAATTTCAACCATTGTCACAGTGCAGCCACATGCAAGATAGATGACTTAACCTTTGTACTGTCTCTCTGGCTCTTAAATACAATTTTCTTAACACTGGAGTCAAGATCACATGACAAAAATAAGGTTGTAGGTAAAACTCAGAGAAGTGCTGACATGAGCAGGAACAGGATAATTTTGATATTTTTGATATTGTGATATGAGAAAAGGGGACTTGCAGCTGTATTCTATAGAGCAAGGAAGTTGAAAAGCTTCAAAAATTCTTATAAACTACTTTTTAAATATATTATTGAGAACACCTAAAGACTTATATAAAAGTATTTATATGATCTGCTTAGGAACTACCCTCCCAGGAATACCTATAGATTTTGCATGAAATTACTGTGTTACTTAAAGAGTTTGCCTCTTCACTTAGTGAGTTTGTTTTTCAATTTTTCCTGCAAGTACATGTAATCAGCTTCATTATTTTAAGACACTATTTAGCATAATAAAATTTGATGAAAAATTATTTAAAATTTTATCTTCTATTTGCTATTTATATATACTTTTTATCTATTACAAATATTTATATATAGATAAGTATCTATATTATTTCCATTTATAAATGTTTTAAATTTATATTTAGATTGTTTTTATTTTGTCTATAATGACAAGAAACTTAATAATGCCTTAATGTAATATAATGTAAAGTGTAATATAATGTAATGCTTTGTAATGTAAGGAATTGTATGCTTCCTTAGTCTGTTGTACCTGGACAGTACACCTTACATATCTTTGTAGAGAAAGTGGGCCAGTTGGGCCATACCTAGCAGGGCTCAAGGTCTACTTCTGATGCAGTGCTTAGTTATTATTCTTGGGGGACTTGGAAGACCATCTGTGGTAGTCCTGGGGATCCAACGAGAGTGGGCTGCTACATATTAGTACCTTAACCCTTGTACTATTGCTTTAACCCAAGTATCTGAAGCTTTCTGTTCTGATATGTTGACTCAGTCAACTCTTAGTTTCCAGAAGTGTTTTATTTTATTTTTATTTTTTATTTTTTTGATTTTTGGGTCACACCTGGCGCCGCTCTGGGGTTCCTCCTGGCTCTGTGCTTAGAAATCGCTCCTGGCAAGCTCAGGGAACCATATGGGATACTGGGATTTGAACTACCAACCTTCTGCATGCAAGGCAAATGCCTTACCTCCATTCTATCTATCTATCTATCTATCTATCTATCTATCTATCTATCTATCTATCTATCTATCTATCTATCTATCTATCTATCTATCTATCTATCTATCTATCATCTATCGGAAGAGAGTCTCCTGGTGTTACTAAGGGACCAAGTGTTGCTAGGAATTGAATCAGAGACTTTTACATGCCAAATATGTACTCAGCCTTTCAGCCAGTTTTCAAGCCTAAAACTGCTTTCTCTTAAGGCATTTTTTATAAATAAAGACCATTTTCTTCCTGAGAAGTTTTTCAGATTACTAAAATAATTAAGAACTTCCCCCTTTCATTTTATTGATATTTATGTTTTACCTGACAATCCAAATTAGCAAATAGTTGCTGAGAAATATTTTTGCAGTGAGTAGATGCCATAAAATCATAATTAATATCACACTAGGAACAGTACAGCTGGGTTGGTTGAACTTGGCTTTTTGATCCTGGCTTTCCAGAAACAGGAAAAATTATTTCTAGCTCTTTCATCTGCTGAATAGAAAGCTGAGAGCAGGCTTCCTGGGTCCTTCCCATTGCTCTTTTGTTTCTATTTTTATAGGGAAATGGGACCTTTCCATATGCTTTGTAGTTTTTAGATGTCAAAAAAATAATTGGTTCTGTTGTAATTTCCCCTAATTTTTCACAGTATTGAAGTATAGCAATTTTAAATATATTTATAAATTCATCTCCAAAGTTAGGGTAAAAGGAACAACTCAGAGTTTTGGGTGACTGAATTTAAACCTGAAAGGTAGAAATACAGATCTTTAGAAATCTGACAGAAAAATCATTTTGATAATCATTTCATTTTTTATTTTATCATTTTTGAGCTACATCCAGCAGACTTCAAAGCTTACTCCATACTGGTTTATGACTGAAACCCAACTACAGTCATGCTTGTAATCATAGTGCTTAAATAAAGATTTTATTAAAAAAAAAAAAAAGCTTACTCCTAGCTACGCACTCAGAAATTACTCCTGGAAGGCTTGGGGGAACTGAACCCAGGGATTGATCCTGGGTCAGCTTCAAGCAAGGCAAACACCCTACCCACTATACTATTGCACTGGCCTTTTTGATGGTCATTTCTTTTTTTTTTAATTTAAGCTCTATGATTACAAACATGTTTATAGGTGGATTTCAGTCATAAAAAGAACACACCCCTTCACCAGTGCATCATTCCTGTCACCAGTGCCACCCATCTCCCTCCTCCCACACTCTGCCTGTGTTCAAGACAGGCATTCTACTTCTCTCACTTCTAACCATTATCATGATAGTTGTTAGTGTAGCTCTTTCTCTAACTGCATCCACCACTCTTTGTGCTAAGCTAATGGTGATGGCTATTTCTTAGGAAAGTTCTATACTTGGTAAAATAAGAAATCTGTGATCATAGTCCTCATTTTTTTTTTTTTTTTTTTTTGGTTTTTGGGCCACGCCCGGCAGTGCCCAGGGGTTACTCCTGGCTGTCTGCTCAGAAATAGCTCCTGGCAGGCACGGGGGACCATATGGGACACCGGGATTCGAACCAACCACCTTAGGTCCTGGATCGGCTGCTTGCAAGGCAAACACCGCTGTGCTATCTCTCCGGGCCCCATAGTCCTCATTTTTAAAACAAAAGTAAATTTTATAAACTTTAGATAGCAAACTATGTATTAAATGGGCCTTTTATTCCATTAAACTCCTATATTTATTTCTTTTTTTTTTTTTTTTTGGTTTTTTTTTTTTTTTTTGGGCCACACCCGGTGACGCTCAGGGGTTACTCCTGGCTATGCGCTCAGAAGTCGCTCCTGGCTTGGGGGACCATATGGGACGCCGGGGGATCGAACCGCGGTCCGTCCTAGGCTAGCGCAGGCAAGGCAGGCACCTTACCTCCAGCGCCACCGCCCGGCCCCCTATATTTATTTCTATTGGAAATAAAATGTTTCCACCCTAAAAAAATCAAATATTTATCTGCATAATTGCTAATCATTAAAACAATACTATAGTTTCTATTTAAATTAGTTCTTTTTTCTTTTTTTTTTTAAAGATTAGTTCTGTTTAAAAAAGTTCTTTTAGGAATGCTCCAAAATGCTTCCCGGATCTGGGACAGAAGACTAAATTTGATTTATAATCATGAAAGTAGAAAAGGGATATATATGAATGTGCATTTGTGAATGATGCATTTTATATAAAGCTCTTTCCTACTTTATTTTGAGACCAGAGGTTAGAACACAAGAGACAAGCTTTAAATATTTCTTTTTTTTTCTTTTTTTTTTATTTAAACACCTTGATTACATACATGATTGTGTTTGGGTTTCAGTCATGTAAAGAACACCCCCCATCACCAGTGCAATATTCCCATCACCAATGTCCCAAGTCTCCCTCCTCCCCACCCAACCCCCGCCTGTACTCTAAACAGGCTCTCCATTTCCCTCATACATTCTCATTATTAGGAAAGTTCAAAATGTAGTTATTTCTCTAACTAAACTCTTCACTCTTTGTGGTGAGCTTCCTGTGGTGAGCTGGAACTTCCAGCTCTTTTCTCTTTTGTGTCTGAAAATTATTATTGCAAGAATGTCTTTCATTTTTCTCAAAACCCATAGATGAGTGAGACAATTCTGCGTTTTTCTCTCTCTCTCTCTGACTTATTTCACTCAGCATAATAGATTCCGTGTACATCCATGTATAGGAAAATTTCATGACTTCATCTCTCCTGACAGCTGCATAAAACAGTAAGAAAAGAATCCATGGGGCCGGGCGGTGGTGCTAGAGGTAAGGTGCCTGCCTTGCCTGCGCTAGCCTAGGACGGACCGCGGTTCGATCCCCCGGCATCCCATGTGGTCCCCCAAGCCAGGAGCAACTTCTGAGCGCATAGCCAGGAGTAACCCCTGAGCGTCAAATGGGTGTGGCCCAAAAACCAAAAAAAAAAAAAAAAGAAAGAAAAGAATCCAGGAAGTGAAAATCTAACAAGTAAGTGGTGTATGAAACTTGAAAATTTCATATTATTATGTAACCAAGTAATGTACTTTTATGACTTGATATACTTAAACCTTTATATATAAAATATTGTTACTTAAATAAAACTTACGATTTCTTAAATTATTGTTTCTGAAGTCAGGATGACTTTGATTGAACTACTGGAGTTTAATATGAAACCATCTGACAAGAGGTCCCTTATGATACTACTCTATCATTCCTCTTAGGTTAATAAATTATTACTATTTTGTAGTGTTAAATAATTAACGATGGGGCTGGATGGCGATGGATGGAGGCCTTTGTGCTTAGGCCCCAGCCACGTGGCTTCATCCCCCATTCAGCTGGCGGGTTCCAGGCCCAGGTAATCGGCGTAATCAAGACTCACTCACATGCAGGCTTCAGGAAGCATTAACTTTATTCATGCCCTATTCACCACATGTGTGTGGCCTATCTCATAACCTTTTAAGCACTAGTTATTCTTGGCCCTGCATCTAAACTCCTTTCAGCCATCTTCCCTTTGGGCTCCATGCTGGTCAAAGACCAGAACACAGAAACCCAAAAGCCAGAGCGCCCAGCAGCGCAGAACGGGCAAAGAGCCAAAAGGGCCCGAATTCCCTTGGTCCAAGCCTTATCTACCTTTTCCCCGACCCCTCCCAGGAATGGGAGGGTCTAGCAGGTAAGGTTACACCTACTATCCGGTTTCCAAGACCCCTCCCCGAAATGGGTGGGTCTAGGGTCTTAAATAGGTACACCCACATTTCCTCCTTTTCTTAATATTTTTATGCACCAACGTAATAGAGTGAAAATTAATATACCAGCCCTTTTCAAAAACATATTTTTGCAAAATATACTTTACACCTGTAACCTAAAATTTTATTAATGCTTTTTTACCAAGCACTATTTTGGAACTTTCATGTTCCTATACTTTTAAACTATATTGGGGGAACTTCATGTTCCTATACCTATTCTATACACAAGTACTGCAGCATACATGCATAACATACATTTTAAAAACAGGCTAAGTACATTAAAATACACAGTAAAACATTTTGCAATTGAAAATATTAACTTTGAAAGACAACAAAACACATTTAAATTATAAAGAAAATGACTAAGACAAAGATGCAGGTGGTTAGAAATCAGATGTTAAACTGTATTACCTCCCTTTTATTTTTTAACCACTAACTAATTAAAACTTATCCCATTACCAACTATGAGTGAAATATATGACTATTTGCTTAGTTCCTATACTTAAAATGATTAATTTGTCCCACGCTGATCTCACCACGTGGCTTCTGTAAACTTGCTGGTTTGTTCCACGCTGATCTCACCACGTGGCTTCTGTAAACTTTTAAAGTTTAGATGCTGGTTTGTCCCACGCTGATCTTACCACGTGGCTTTCTTCCGTAGTTTCAGGCTCCACTGCCGGTTTGTGATCTGGAGCGTGGATTTCAGGTTTTTCGCTTTTCCGGGCAAAGCTGAGCCCAGCCGAGCCGAGCCACTTGGAGCTTTTCGCCGCTTTTTTTTCCTTCGGGCGCACTTTGGATGTTTAGAGTTCCAAGTGATTTAAACTAAAAGTTCAGTTCGAAATTTCCAAAGTCGAAATCCAAATTCAAGCCGCAGGTCATTTTCAGAAAATCAGTCCATTTTTAATAGTCTTTTTTTTTTCCTCCTTTTCCAATTTAGACTTTTAGTAAGTATTTGAAGAGGCCCAGGTTTTTGTTTCTTGTAACAAAGTTTTAGTTCTGGGCCTGGGCCTGGGCTGGAGGTGATGCAAGCTTTCACCTCTCTTGTTTCAATGGCCTTTGAACCCCCAGATGGGGTGTTGGCCATTTTTGAACATTGTTGCACGTGGCCCAGAGTTTTGGGCTCAGTGCACCCGAAAAGAGCAAAAATGAAACAGAAGAGCAGAAATCTCACCATTTTCGCTGTTTTGTTGGGTCCAGGATTCAGGTCAAAGTTCGGAGCGCCAGATGTAGCATGAAATAATTAACGATGGTGCTGGATGGCGATGGATGGAGGCCTTTGTGCTTAGGCCCCAGCCACGTGGCTTCATCCCCCATTCAGCTGGCGGGTTCCAGGCCCAGGTAATCGGCGTAATCAAGACTCACTCACATGCAGGCTTCAGGAAGCATTAACTTTATTCATGCCCTATTCACCACATGTGTGTGGCCTATCTCATAACCTTTTAAGCACTAGTTATTCTTGGCTCTGCATCTAAACTCCTTTCAACCATCTTCCCTTTGGGCTCCATGCTGGTCAAAGACCAGAACACAGAAACCCAAAAGCCAGAGCGCCCAGCAGCGCAGAACGGGCAAAGAGCCAAAAGGGCCAAAAGCCAAAAGGGCCCGAATTCCCTTGGTCCAAGCCTTATCTACCTTTTCCCCGACCCCTCCCAGGAATGGGAGGGTCTAGCAGGTAAGGTTACACCTACTATCCGGTTTCCAAGACCCCTCCCCGAAATGGGTGGGTCTAGGGTCTTAAATAGGTACACCCACACTATTTCTTCAATAATAATAGTTCTTGTTGAAGAATTATTTTATGATAGTAACATGATAACTGTGGAAATACTCATTATATCACTTTTATTAAATTAGTAGACTTTACTCTTAGGTTCTTAACTTTCTCTGAAAATATCAAATTAATAAAACGCCATAATGTAAAATGATGACTTATTTAATTTTAGAACTTGGATAAAGAGGGATTCAGTAGCTATGTCAATACCATGATTTTACTCTAAAAAAAGTATTTAAGGATATAACCTTCGTAATCATTGAGACGTTGCTGAAATTTATTGAGGGGTAATTATGTGTCAGGACCGAGTTAAGGTAGGCCAAACCATGATAATAAGACCGAACAATAAATTGGTGACTTACCAATATAAGAAAGTCAAAACTGACTTCACTTTTGGGTAAGAGTATGAACACTAGGTTCAACTTATCCAGACTCAGCCTCAAAAGTATATGAAAAGACTTTTAAGGTCCCTCTGGTACTACTTTAGTTGGCTGGAAGCAGAAATTCAGTGTAGAGGATTGTGTTTCCAAGGTTCATAGTCTAGGAAGTGGAGTCATGTTTATAACCCATTGTCTTGGTCTTAGATGGCCACACTAGCAAAAGACAGAAATTATAGTATTTGGCTAGGTCGCTAGATTATGTATTATCTATGAAGGATCACTACCATTATATATACATACAGATATGCACATGTATACACACATGTATATATATATATATATATATATTGGAGTCACACCCAGATGTGCTCAGGACTTGCTCTTGATTCTGGGACCACTTCTGGTGGGGTTCAGAGGATCATGTGGAGTTCAAGGAATCAAACCTTAGTCAACAGTATGCAAGGCAATCACCCTACCTGCTGTACTTTCATTTTGGACCATGTACCATATTTTCCATAGTTATCTGAACAATTAGCATGTTGCAAAAAGGATAACCAAGGCTCAGAGATGACTTAATCAACCAATGTCAGATAGTTTATAAGTAATAGAGTCAAATTTTAAATCTAGGTTTATTTGACTCTAAAATTCACGTTCATAATCTCTATGCCATATGGTAAAGCAAAACTGTAATTTAGTCAAACAATAGGGTATACTGTCTTGAAAATAGTCCTTCATACAAATTTCTCATTGAGTCATTAATTCCTAGTCTGAACAAAGAATAAATATGTTGTCAGAATTGGCACTTAATCATTATAACTACAGATGCTACTCTAAAACAAGTAAAGACATTCTCGACATTCAATCAGGCTTTTAATTTAATTCAATTACCCTCATTTCAGATGACTGTAGCCAATTTACTGAGATGATTGGCTGAGCACACAGCCATTTTCAAATCATCTGCTTTGCTTCTTTCAATGCAAATGTAAAAAAACTTAGATATTTTAGCTCCACTTAATCCTATATTGGTTACCAATTCTGCCATTGAAATATTGGGAAAAATATTCTGAGGTTGGCTTCCTTTTCATTTTCTTTTTACTTCTCTGCTCTTCTTCTCTCCCCATCAATCCTGTCCCCTCTATTTCTTTTCTGTTCTCTTCCCTTCTCTCCCTTTCTTTCCTCTCCTGTCTTTTCTCTCTCATCTCCACCTCTCCCCTCCCTTCCAGTCCTCTTCCTTCCCCTCTTTTCCTTCTCTCCATATTCCTTCCTTCCTTTCTCTCTCCCTTCCTCCCTCCCTCTATTCTTCCCTTCCTTCCTTCTTTCCTTTCTTCCTTCTTTCTTTTGTCTTCCCTACCTCCCTTCTTCTCCTTCCTACTTTCCTTCATCCCTTCCTTCCTTTTTCCTTTAGTTTTTTCTCCCTCCTTCCCTTCATCTCTTCTCTCTCCCACCCTTCCCTCCTTCCCTCCTTTCTTCCTTCCTCCTTCCTTTCTTTGTCCTTAACCCCTCCCTTCCTCCCTCCCTCCCTCCCTCCCTTCCTTCCTTCCTTCCTTCCTCCCTCCCTCCCTTCTTCCTCCCTCCCTCCCTCCCTCCCTCCGTCCCTCCCTCCCTTCCTTCCTTCCTTCCTTCCTTCCTTCCTTCCTTCCTTCCTTCCTTCCTTCCTTCCTTCCTTCCTTCCTTCCTTCCTTCCTTCCTTCCTTCCTTCTCCATTATTTTCTCCATCCCTCATACACATACCACCACCACTACCAATCATGATATCTTTTTGGATGCTAGTTCTTGGTCCTATTTGCCTTATTTATGCTTTAAACATGCAACATTGCTTTAAGCATGCAAAATGATTTTAGTGGGAACAATGTTTTCCAATAAAGACTTTATAGGTCTAGGAATGGTAGCAGTTTTTTCCTTACAGGAATTCTGTGTTTTGCTTTTTTTTTTTTTGCTTTTTTTTTGGGGGGGGGGCACACCCATTGACACTCAGGGATTACTCCCAGCTGTGAGCTGAGAAATCGCTCCTGGCTTAGGGGACCATATGAGATGCTGGGGGATCGAACCACATTCCATTCTAGGCTAGCGCTTGCAAGGCAGATGCCTTACCTCTAGTGCCACCACTCCGGCCCCTCTATCTTTTTCAATTTGTGTTTTTTTTTTTATTGGTACTAGAGATGAAGCCCAGGGCTTCATGCATACAAGTGGGTTACCGAGCTCCTGTAAGTGGCTATTTAATGACTGTGTGATTAAAACAAATAAACAACAACAAAAACCACCAAAATTCATCTTTTAAGAGAATTAAAAAAATTTTTTTAGAGAGAATAGGTAATCAATCACCCTCCAATTACAAAGGTCTATAATAATATTCTAATGTATTTATCTACAGAACCAGGTACAAAATATGACTGGAAGCCAGGCACTCCCACTGCAGTGATTACTAGCAATGTTTTAATACCTTAATTTTATCAGGCATAAAATTAACCCTTCAGCTTCTTTGTTCACAGTGGTTCTTGGAAGCATAGGGTGGACACCCTCCCGAATTTTATGCCTGTGTACTCAAACATACTAGATACCATATGCAGTGCTAATTCTGACAATGTCTTGATCAAATACTCCAATTTACCCATTTTCTTTTGTTTTATGTGTTCTATTAGGACCTAAAGCATTCAGACCACTGAAACAGTCAACGGCATACCACAGATTTTTGTTACAGTCATACTCATCAAATACATTTCTACAAATTACCATTTCCTTCGTTTTTTTTTCTTTTCTTTCTCTTCATACTTCTTTCTTTCTCCTTTTCCCTCTTCTTCTTTACCAGTTCAATCTATCTTAAATAAATCCCACACTGGCTTTCTAGTAAAGGAACTTTGATACATAAGATGCAGCAAATGATACTTCATAGGGTAGCTATCTCGTATAGTTCTGACTACCATATTGCTTAGTGCTCTAGATGTAGTCTTATCCTAATATGCTCTGGCCACTTCCTAACCCTAAAACCTTCACTTAGCACAGCCCATCCCTGTCAGATATGAAGTGCCTAGAAGCTGGAAAAACCTTTCAACTCTGACTCACCGGCCCAATTTATTTTTTAACTTATTTTACTGTATTTACTTGTCTTTATTTTCTCTTCTCTCTTTTCTTCTGTTTTCCAATTATTTCTTTCCTAATCTATATATTAGCTAATTTTTTTTATCCTTTCTTAATTTAAGCATTTCAGACTATTTCTTAAGAACTCAGACCCTCATCCTATGAGGGTCAGGCGTCTAACAACAACTTAAGAATAGATCTCTAATGTCTGTCTATATGTCTGTCTGTCTAGGCCCGCAGGGGCCCTCAAACTTTTTAAACAGAGGGCCAGTTCACTGTCTCTCAGACCATTGGAGGGTCTGACTATAGTAAAAACAAAACTTATGAACGAATTCTTATACACACTGCATATATCTTATTTTGCAATGAAGAAACAAAACAGATACAAATACAATATGTGGCCCGCGGGCCATAGTTTGAGGACCACTGGTAGGGCATGCGTTTGTACACAGGGACTCCTCTCTGATTGTCAAAACTAAATTGTAAACAATCCATGCTTATAGTGTATATAGCCCCTCCTGTATATTATCCCTCCCCCACTTCAGACATCCTGCTATCCTTTCATCCCCCAATTCTGATCCATTTTCCCTCCTTATTTAACTCTCTTTACCCTCAGTTTTTAACCCATTAGGTACCAAGACCAACCTTCTGCCCCAATAAACCACCACCCAACTACCAAAGTGAAAGGACACCCTCTCAGTCCCACATCTCCTGCCCCAGCAAGAAAATACAATCGGGGCCGGAGTGGTGGGTCAAGCGGTAAGGCTTGCTTGTCCTAACCTAGGACGGACCACGGTTTGATCACCTGGCATCCCATATAGTCCCCCAAGCCAGGAGCAATTTCTGAACTCATAGCTGGGAGTAACCCCTGAGCGTCACCGGGTGTGACCCCCCCAAAAAAAAGAAAATACAACCAACACTCCTGACTCTTGCTATGTGGCCCTTTTTCTCAACCCCTCCCCCCCCCCAAATGTGGACTGTCGCATGCTGCTTCATGCAGCTCCAGCTCAAGGACACTACCTGATCCCTTACTGCTGCAAGTCATTTCTCAAACTCAACAAGACCATGGTGTGGGATGAAAATGTGCCCTGAAGTTCAGCCCCCAACAAGAATATATCAAAAGACTTAATGGGGATGACTATATTTTCTCTGTATGTTTAATGCCTCTATAATAATACCTCTTAGTGAGTTGGTTCCCAAATGTAAAGGTAGCTTCCTCAATCACTTATTTTCTTTAGTTACATTTTTTGAACTTATTTCTTCTTTTCTTCTATATATGTGTATATTATATATATATATATATATATATAATATATATTATATATATATAATTTTAAACTTTACCTGTTTTGGTTCTGCTTGGTATGAAAACCTAGAAGAAAAAGTTGTGCCTGGAATAAAAGCTCAGGTCAAAACCAGGGCACAGAGATTGTGTAGCCTGTCATTCTTACCCCCAAATGCACCAGTGCCTTTTGCATAGACACTCTAAAAAAGAAGAAATCTTTTGCACAAAAACAAGCTCTTTTTTTTGGGGGGGGGCACACCTGGCTATGCTCAGTGGTTACTCCTGGCTATCTGCTCAGAAATAGCTCCTGGCAGGCACGGGGGACCATGTGGGACATAGGGATTCGAACCAACCACCTTAGGTCCTGGATCGGCTGCTTGCAAGGCAAACACTGTTGTGCTATCTTTCCAGCCTCCAGAAACAAGCTCTTATCAACTAGGGATAAGAACCCATACATTTTATAATATAGGGGTGTGTCCCACACTGTTGTGTCATGTGGACCCAACTTAGATTCCATGTGATTGGACAGTGACCGTCCAACCCAGAACCCAAGATCCCAGACATCTAACCAACACAGTTTCTAGAAACAAAAGCACCAAGAACCAAACTCCTTTCTGGGAAATTCCCAATATTGCTCTAGTACCAAGTTGCACCAGTTTTTATATGACATGACATTCTGATAAAGAAAGAATGGCAACAACTTGATTTAAGAGAGGATTGCCCAATCTTATCATCTAACTGTAAGATGAAATCATAATGCAATTAGAAGATAATTTACAGTTGATGACTATTTCAAACTCTCTTTTTCAAACAATGATCTACTTATCTGGTTGACCTTATCTCTTATATTTTCCTAATATTTAAACTGAGTGTGTGAATCTTAGGAAAAATATATTTCTTGCTCTATGCAAAAACCAAGACTGCTAACTACAGAAGAGTGACTTTGACAAATATTACTGGGCAGAACCTATAGTGGGACCAATAAGAAAGATCCTATCCTAGGCTTCAGCCTAGCATTTGTACATAAACCAAGATCTCTAATTCTAGAGGTCTAACATTGACAACTGGGACTGAGCAAAACTTCTGGAACTATAATGAAAGACTCTACCTAGGCTTTGTCCTAGGATCTGAGCAAAAACCAAGACTACTAAATTACAGAAGACTGATTACAACAACAGTGATGGAACAGAACTTCTAGAATCATAAAGGAAGACTCTATCTTAGCCTTTGTCTTATGACTTACGGAAATACCAAGATCTCTAGCTACAGAGGCCTGATTTTATCATCTACAACTAAGTGGAAAGTTTCCTGGCACTATAAAAAGACCTCGGGGTGTGAAAATGAGTGTATACAGAGCCTGCAGTTGGTCCCATGCAGTATGCTTTAAGGGTGGAGAAACCCTGTATCTCTTAGGCCCTTTCTACTTTCCCCAATACTTACTGTGCCTATGCAAAAAAAAGCAGAACGGGAAGGGGGGGGGGCAAGAGAGGGAGATATGAGATGCATGCTGGGAATAGGGGTGGAGGGAGGATAGCACTGGTGGTGGCAATGGCCCTGATTTATTGTCACTATGTACCTTAAATATTACTGTGAAAAGGCTCGTAACTCACTCACTTTGGTCACAATAAAAATTATTAAGAATTTTTTATTGAAACCATTGTGAATTTCAAGTCTTTCATAGTTGGATTTCAGGCATACTATGACAATAAATTAGGGCCATTCCCACCAGTGTTGACCTTCCTCCACCAAAGTTCCCAGGGTGCATCCTATACCTCCAAACATAGCCCTCTGGCTTGCCAGTGTAATGGACCGACCATCTTTTAAGAAAAGTTCTGTCAAGAGTTCTGAAGGCTCTAAGTTCTGAGAGCAAATAAATTATCTAGTAGAAATTAATTTGAGGTTTTATTTTTTTAAAAGTTTTTGGGAGGGAGGGTATTAGGGCCCCATCTGGCAGCTCTTAGAGGCTATTCTTGACTCTGTGCTTAGGATTGGTGCCTTGAGGTGCTTAGGGGACCATTTGTGGTGCTGAGTATCAAAACATGGAGATCCTAAGAATATACAAAGCAAATGCCTACTTCCTATACTATCTCTCCAGCCTAAATTTAAGTATTTGTTTTATAATTTTAATATTTTTTGTTTTTGTTTGATGATGTTATTAATTTGTTTATATAAAGTAAGAAATTGAGAATCAAATACACAATTCCATAAGAAGAACTTGACCTAGCCAACATTTCACAAAAGTAGAGTAAACTTGTTGTGACAGAAATTTGGTATTTAGACATATATTTGTGCTATAACTTTAACTTTAGAAATGATATTAACTCAGTTATGAAAAAAAAAGAGATTTTCATTCCAGTTCACTAAGAGGGAATACTTTTAGAAAACCTGAAATTCCTTCTGAGCTCAGATGCCTAGAATTGCTAAATAAAGCTTATGGAAAGTTACTAGCATTAAAAAATTAATTTTATTTTATTTTGAATTCTAACGCTGTATCTTTGGGGAGAATAGTTTCACAGCCTTAATACACACATACACAAATGTTGTATATACTACACTAAATCTAATAGTGAATTTACTGTTGACAAATTCACTGTTAACAAATTGACCTCCCCTACCCATTACTTCTAATACTTCTTTTCAAATGTACAAATTAGCTCAAAAATAATAATTTTAATATTTTAAGAGTGAAAATAACCCCTTTAATTTTTTTTTAACTTAAAAACAATGGTTACTGGAATGTTCATAGTTGGTGTTATGGACTGTACACCACAAGTGCACTTCTCTGCCATCAATGTCCCCCACTTCCTCCCACCCCTGCCTGTCTCTGGGACAGGCATTCTGCTTCTCTGTCTCTTCTTTCCCTCTTTCTCTCTGTCTCTCTCACTCACACACATACACCACTCTCTCTTTTCTTTCTGACATTGTGGTTTGCACTATTGTCAACGAGGGGCTGCCATGCATAGCACTTTATTCCCTTTTAGCACCCAGTTCTTGTCCAGAGTGATTAATTCCAACTATCATTGTCATGGTAGTTGTCAGTGCAGTTAATGCTCTAACTGTACTCACTGCTCTTTGTGGAAAGCTTGATATCACGGGCTGGTCCTCCTGGCCCTCATCTCTATTATCTCTGGATATTATTACCCTAATGTCTTTTATTTTCCTTATATTCCATAGATGAGTGAGACCGTTCTATGTCAATCCCTCTGATTAATTTCATTCAGCATAATAATCTCCATGTACATCCATGTATAGGCAAATTTCATAAATTCATTTTTCCTAATGGCTAAGTTGTATTCCATTGTGTAGATGTACCATTATTTCTTTAGCCACTCATCTATTACTGGACATCTGGGTTATTTCCAAATTCTGGCTATTGTAAATATTGCTGTGCTGAAGATAGGAGTGCAGAGGGCATTTTGTACTGTGTTTTTGTGTTCCTAGAAGTGGTATTGGTATTAGTAGTGGTATTGGCGGATCATATGGAAGCTCAATTTCCAGTTTTTTGAGATATATCCATATTTCTTTCCAAAAAGTCTAGACTAGATGGCATTCCCACTAGCAGTGAAAGAGTTTCTTTCTCTCCATATCCCCTCCGGCACTAATTGTTTTTGTTTGTTTGTACCAGTCTCTGTGGCGTGAGATTATACTTCATTGTTATTTTTATTTGCATCTTCCTGATGATTAGTGATGTGGAGCATTTTTCATGTGCATTTCTGTATTTCTTCTTTGACAAAAAAAATCTATTCATATTTTCTCCCCATTTTTGATGGGGTTAGATTTTTGTTGTTGTTGAGTTCTATTAGTACCTTGTATATCTTAGATATTAGTCTCTTATCAGATGGATATTGGGTGAATAGTTTCTACCATTCCATAGGTGCTTTGGATCCTAGTCACTGTTTTCTTTGAAGTGACAGTAAGACTGCTTAGCTAGAAGAATGCTCATACCCTCTAGTCAGTGAACCCCAGCACAACATGTAGAAAACACCACACTAAAAAAGATATAACTTTTACCTATTTTTGTTTCCTTTGAGGGGGCCACACCCAAAATTTAAGGGCTTACTCCTGACTCTGCACTCAGGAATTATTGTTAGTGGAGCTCAGCTCAGGAGACCTTGTAGGTTGCCAGATATGGAACCTGGGTCAGTTGTGTTGCAAGGCAAGTGTTCTACTCTCTGTACTATTTTCCCAGCTAAGAATTTATGATTTTAAAGTGAACGTGGTGCATTTTTTCCCTTATTTTTTTTATTCTTGCCTTTTTTAAGTTCATCCTATAAACTATGGAGGAATGCTGCAGTGAAGACTAAGACAGAGCAGTCAGAATTCATGAGGGTTGTTGGAATTTACTTCTTTATGCTCTCAAGGGAGCTGTTTTTGTGTTTCTCACATGCAAATGTCATGTGTCTTGTGGAAAACAATGGCATTGCTTAGTGTGTCTCTGCTATGTGATTTGGGGTTTCTGGCTTCTGGAGATGGGACCCAGTCATTACATCACATGTCTGAATAGACTTTTTTTGCACCTCTCTGAAACTTCCTTTCTTCTTTTCTATCAAAGAATAGTATTGGGGCTGGCAAGCTCTTAACCTCAAGGGGGAGGGAGATTTGGTCTTGAGTCAAATGCACCGTCAGCTACTTGAATGAATAGAACTTCACTTTCTTGAGTGAAGACAATTTTTTCTGTGCTTTTTTTGAAAATGGATAAAATTTGATACACAAAAGGAAATGCTTTGGCTTTCTTAAACATGTACAAAAATGTTTCCTTATTTTTCCTTCAGAGAATGCATGCTTAAGTGCTGCGGCATACCCTTTAGATACAGGAACACACAGGAACAAGAGAACAAGGACCTGTAATCATAATGATAAAAGCCAAGATAAGGGACACTGTGTAACTTTGCAAGTTGTGTTTGACATGCTCGTTGGGGTTTCATTCCTATAAACTTTGATGTGGATAGTGCTCCTAATAGTTATGCAAATGATGGCCCTGCCAACACATAGCTTTTTCTGTGTCCTGTATTGTTTAAAGAATAGTCTGGGTATTATTTCTAGACTATATTCGATTTTCTTATTGTTAAGAGACAATATATGAAAATAGATATTGGATGGTTAAAATAACTCAGATAGGTAATCAGATATAGATATGCCTGTTAAAGCTTTTCCACCCCCACCTTCTTAATCCTCTTAATCTAAAATTTCACCTTGAGACATCAACGGTCTGCTGCCCTGGTAACCATTAGCCAATGCCCCTCCTAAGAGGAACTTAACATATTGGCAAAAGAATGGACTTCTGCTTGCCCCTCCTAAAGTTCTGACCTTATTTGAAAAAAAAAAGACAAGCTCACCATTTGATTGGACATTGTGTTTGAACCTGGACTAGGGATTGGTGCATTCTCCAAGCCCTACTTTCCATATCAACTCTACTCCTAAAATTCCTTAAACCTATAAAAGACACCTCCCTAGATTGCCCTGGGGCTTTCGGTTTCAGTCCTTATGGCAGATCCAAGTACCCCAGCTAGCTGGAATACCTGATTTTGTTGATTGCATTCTCTGAAGATTTGTGGTCTTTATTTGAGGTTGGGGGCTTTCTTGGTCCCTTAACATTCTATCTATAAATATCCAGAGATAATAGAGAGAATGGTCAGGTGAACCAGTCCATGGTAGGAGGCTTGCTACAAATAGAGCAGAAAAAGGGCACTATGACAATGATAGTTGGAACTGACCACTCTGGACAATAACTGGGTGTTGGATGGAGATAATGTGATATGCACAGTACCCCTTTGTAGATTAAAATATAAAATATAAAGTATAAAGTTCAGACATGGCACAGTACCTCTAGCCCCATCGGATAATGGGTCTGAAGATGTAGGATAACAGCAGAAAAAGAATTCATAAATGGTCAGTTAAAGTTTCATCAGGGTCAGCTTGCTTTATTCCCACGCGGCTTTTCTCAGCCATGAGTTTCTGTTCCATATCTGCCTAACTCATGCTTTTCTCTCAAGAGCCTTGTCTATCTCCCTTGCTGCTTCTCTGCTAAGCTTTCTTTCTGAGCAGCTTCTCGATTCTTCTCTTCTGGCCCTCTGCCTTTTGCTGCTCCTCTCACTCCTCTCCTCAGGCACTCTTTTATTCTTTATTAAAAAAAAGCCAGCTCCATTCCTGGTGAGGGAGGGTCTGATTCTCCAGGTGGGATTAACATCTCAAAAGAAGAGGTTAGGGAAACAGGAAGTTGGGGGCAGGGTTACACCCCTCCATTAACAATAGTGCAAATCATATTGTGGGGAGGGGAGTGAGGGAGGGAGAAGCTTGAAGAGGGGACATTGGTGGTGGGAAATGTTCATAGGTGAAAGATGGTGTACATTGTAAGACTGAATTCAATCGTTAACAACTTTGTAATTATGGTGTTTAAATTATAGGAAGTAAATGCAAAAACATATGCACTCCCCAAAACCCAAACCCCAACAAAAGGGAATAATCCACACTGGATAAGGCAATTGAGGTGCAAAGGTCAAAGAAGAGAGTCTTGAAACAAAGTCTGGTTTGAGAATGAGGGCTCAGAATCCCAAACCTTTATTGTTTTGAGCTAGTTAGAACAGATCCCAGAATAAGTTTCTCCGGGTGTTTTGGTTTTTGAACCACACACGGCTGTGCTCAGTATCTATTCCTGTTTTGTACTCAGGAATCACTCGTGGCAGTGCCCAGAGAACCATATGTGGTCCCAGCGATGGAATCAGGGCCAGCAGCTTGCAAGGTAAGTATCTATATACTTGAGTATAAGTCGAATTTTTCGGCTCAAAATTTATGCTGAAAAACCCGAATTCGGCTTATACTTGGGTCAGACAGGTTATTTGTTGTGCGTGCAATGAATCAAATGCATGTGAAAGGTCCGGAAGTCCTAATTTTAGCTGCCCGGCGCAAAGAAATGAAGAGGCTTATGAGTTCCAGCAGATGCTTTAAAAAGTGCTTTTAATACTGACCATTATGAATGGTCAGGGTCTATGAATTCCCACCAGAATCAAAGACCTCGTGGGTCCCTCGTTACCCCCTTATATAGGATGGGAAGTGGGAGGGGAAGAAGAGTCCTTGAGGGCTGGACTTCCGCTACGATAACACCAATGATTCGTGAGGTAGGGGGTAGAGGTGGGGCCGAGGCAGTGACGACTTCCTTAAGGGGCAGGGCACCCACCAAGGTTGGTGGGGGGGGGGGCTGATTTCCCTTTTCAATCCCCACTTCTTGTACTGGAGGCTTCTAATCCTAGAAGCCAATGTGATTTTGGGGCCTTTACTTTCTGATATTACTGGTCATAATTATTTGCATGAGCTAACCCTGCATGGGCCAATGGCTACCAGAAGTAAAAAGGCTTAGGAGGGGCCCCAGTAGGAGTATTAGATAGGGGAGAATTCCATGCCATAAAGACCATAAGGGACCATTTAATAGCTTTGTATCTTGGCCAGCTACTCTTGATGGTGCTTGATTTTGTTTTACACATTTGAAATTAACTTTTGTGAGAGTTTGTTATTTCTGTTTAGCCCTGCTAGTTTTGCTTTTCCAGTTACCAATTTTCCTGCAACTTCTGAGCCCTACCAGTAGAGTGCTCAGACCTAGGAGTGCCTAAGAAATGTATGCTAGGCAGAGGGATGGGCTCTGTTCCTGGGATGATGTTAATGTTGGGGAGCACTAATGCTGGGATGCATAAGCCAAATTTTTACCACATATTTATATCCGTTTCGGAGGTAAATACCCTGGGCTAGAGGGATCAGGCAGGACTTTTGAGCACTGAGTACCTTCTACCTGACCCAGGTTTACAGATTTGGTGCTGTTATGAATAGCAAACAGAAGATTTAAAGCTAAACGGGATTACCTTTTGACATAAGTACAGGTAGAAGAAGCAAAGGTTAGATTACCTAGTGAGACAGGGACAGCCAGAGGCCAATTTCCCCCACCCCCAAGAGGGAGGCAAAGGCTGAGGTTTTGCTTTACACACCCATTCTGGCCCCCCAAACACACACATGGGAAGTAGAGGACCGGAGGTAAGCAGTTCGAGCCCTTCCTTAGCAAGTGCCAGGGAGAGCATTTTCAGAGTTAGTGAGTGCATTAGGGCTGAAGTGTGCCCGCCAGACCCGTATCTTGAGAGGATCCTCAGTGTGCTTCACTTTTCAGGTTTTGGATGGAAGGCGTGAACCCAGGAAGCATGCAGTTCACCTTGACAGCAGTTCTTTTCACATAGGCTGTGAATTCCACAACGAAAATAAGGAGGTTTCTGCTTTCTTTTCTTCATTTTTGCAACTTAAACAGCTGTTGGGGTAGAGAGCCCTAAACTCCAGTTGCCTTTCCTGCACTGGGTTAGACAGAGATGAAGAAATTTTATTTTTATTAATGACTGTTTTACTTTTTAACATTACCAAGAGAAGCATAATTTTTGCTACCTGCTTTAACCTCTGGGATAGATAGGCATAATGTTATTCTTAGTAGTTAACTTGGCTTATTAATTTCTGCGGCCTTTATTTTCCCCTTATAGTTTTTTTTTTCTTTGATGACCATTTTGCTTTAGAGATTTCATTACCCTAGAAGTTATTAGAGGGAACGTGGTCGAAGATCAATCTTCTGTAGCTACTTCAGGCTGACAGGGGACTGCAGTTTCAATCTCTAGATAGGGTGAAATCTCATATTTCCCTAAAGGAGCAGTTAACTGGTTTACTTTTACAGTTTTAACACCTGAAAAGGATTAGATTAATTATACAGGGGAATATTACTTAACCCACTCAGGCCTTGGAGCAGTAAATAGCACAACTTGAATGGCATAGCTGTTCTTATTGTCTGTAATGATAGCACAAATTAATTAACAGAAAACAAAGCATAATAGCATTATGAATAAACAGTTTTGAGTTACTTCAGTTAGACTAACATTTGCATTTGCAATTTATGATTTGGTTTAATACAACTAGTAAGAGCATTTTTACATGAGTTACTTTAAAGAAGTGGGTTTTAAATTAGGCCCACTAGAATTTTAATTAGCTACCAAAAATGGTTTTTCTCTCCACCTTTACCTTGTACCTTACCCGGTATTTGAATAACTTGGCTTTTTTCTTTGCACATATACAGCACTGTTGGAGAAATCTCCATCTGGGGCACCCCCATTACTTACAGAGCTTTTTTGAGGATAGGTTGTGGACACTGCAGGTTTTTCACAGTCACTCAGGTTTGGCTGATGAGTTGGTCGGTTCAGCATGAGGTTCTTCTGGCTGGGCATCTCACCCTCTGCAGGAATTTTTAGAGGTGACTTGTCTGTTCCACTCCTCTCCAGGTTTGGAAGAGACTGACCTCGAATTCTCTTCTGAGCTTGAGGGAGAGAGCAGGGCCCACAGGCTGTGATAATCTTCTAGGAAAATCTTCAATTTCCTTACTCAGGCCATTTATTTCAGTTTCTCGCCGGTGCCTGCTTGTCACACCGCCTCAACTCCAATTATTCCTCTGAAAGAGGGCTTTGGGGTTTCCTTACTAATTTTTTTTTTTGATTTTCTGTTTGCATGAGGACTACTCCCCATGCAGAGAGAAAAGCCATTTGCTTGTATTCTGTGCAAAGCAACATGATGCCATGACATAAATGGTACTAAAAGGTTCTGGGAGAAGAGAAAAAAGCAAATATTACTTAAATTACTTAGATAATTTTAGAATTTTTTTTTTTTTTGCAACGAAACATTTTATACATTTTTAAATAAAACCATGACCAATTTTATAAAACCTCCTGTGATACAAATATTAATGTTCTTGGTAACATATAATGAAAAATTGCAAAATAATATTTTAATTATGCTTAATTCTAAATATAGAAATTCACTTAGTTTTCTAAACAGAAAACACCAGGAATTTACGTTACACAAATTAATGTTGAAAACCAGAAAGAATGAATACTTACTACTTTTGGTAGAACATGCTTAAAAACATTTACATTTTTTTTTAACCTAGAGACATATTAATAATTATTTAGATTGATTATACACATTTTTATTACACATTTTTAATTTCTTTTACACCACTTTCCTTTTTGCATGCAAGGCAAACGCCCTACCATTCGGCTTCTTCTCTTTTTCCTCCCTTTTTTTTTTTTTTAAGCTTCGCCACTTATTCTTTTGCAGTGGTTCCGCTGCTAAAAATTTTCACGTGCACCGAAAAACAAACAAAAATAACAACAGTAATTTGCAACATTTTCTTATTAATTTTTTTAAGAAACCTTTAAGTTAGAAATTTAAATGCTTAAAAAAAAATTTTTTTTTGACTTCCAAACCATTTGCTAGATTTTTCTTTGATATGTAAATGACCTACATTCCTCAGCCAGGTGGAGCTGGGAGGACAATAGTTTGCCCTGGGGCGTGGTGAATTTCTTCACCACGTGGTGAGTTAAAAAGCATTTTTTTTTTCTTTTTCGGCTAGAAAAAAAACGGCCAGTTGCTCTTTTTGGCCTGAACGCATGGCAGGATAGTTGGGGAATTGCAAAGTTCAGAAATTCTCCAGGAAAATTTATTCCCGATGGCCATTTGAGAAATCTGGGATTTGCAATTTCCAACACCCCCCGCCAAGTCCCTAGTGTGGACCTTGCATGCGCCAGCTTCCTGGTTGGGTGGGGAGCGGGTTAGGCGGGTTTCGGGCGCCCTCTCGCCGCGCCGCAGGCAGCGGGGGTTGCGCGTTTCGCTGCTGGGACGACTGACGGGCGAGGGAGACGCGGGCTCACCGGCGGTCGGCCCCTTTCCCCAGGGGTCGGCCCTTGAGAGGGGGTCGGGCTTGCGTCCCGTGGTTAGACCAAAAAAAAAAAAAACATAGAACACACAGACAAGAAACAGACAGACAAACAGACAGCGTGGCGCCACAAATAACCAAGCAAAATGCGTTCAAGTAATCTCTGCATTCCACAATAAATCCTAGACAGACAACTATGCCAATGACCAAGTTCTTGAGCTCCAAAAATCACAGACAGACAACCTCTTCAGCAGCTCGGAACGTCTTCCAGCTGCTCTTACTAAACCCCTGGGGTACCACCAGGGTCGTGACCTAAGCAGCCAAAGTTCGTCAACCTCTTGCCCATCTGGTATACGCATCAGATGGGGAACCACACACACCTGGAAACGCATCAGGTGGAAGATTCCTTAGTCACCCGGGGGGACTTTAACCCCCCTATGAAACAAAGTCTGCTTCTACTCGGTTTCCACATCGAGTAAAGAGCTTAAGCCACCACAAACTCAGACAGACATGAAGCAAAGCGCGCGCTTTCACACACACACATACACATCAGAACTCACCAGACACCTATTCATAACTCCGTGCCGGGCAGAATGAGGACTCCTGGTGGCTCGCCAAAATGAAAGGTCCGGAAGTCCTAATTTTAGCTGCCCGGCGCAAAGAAATGAAGAGGCTTATGAGTTCCAGCAGATGCTTTAAAAAGTGCTTTTAATACTGACCATTATGAATGGTCAGGGTCTATGAATTCCCACCAGAATCAAAGACCTCGTGGGTCCCTCGTTACCCCCTTATATAGGATGGGAAGTGGGAGGGGAAGAAGAGTCCTTGAGGGCTGGACTTCCGCTACGATAACACCAATGATTCGTGAGGTAGGGGTAGAGGTGGGGCCGAGGCAGTGACGACTTCCTTAAGGGGCAGGGCACCCACCAAGGTTGGTGGGGGGGGGGGGCTGATTTCCCTTTTCACATGTAATCTCCAGTTGTCTTCTGCCATCTGCGGGAGGGGGTGGATGAGCTGAAGAGGTAGGTGGCTGAAGTGAGCTGGATGCCACTGAACTATTTAACCCACAATATTCAATGGCACCTTTAATTAAGTGAAAAACCCATTTAAGGCAGTCAGGTCGTGTAAGTAAATGTTTGTAAATCTTGAATCCGTATAATTAGGGGTTTGGGAGTATAAGGATTCAGGATTTTTAACCTTTATTTACAATGCTTTAGTGTCTTAAATGGTTTATTCACTTTATTTAGGTTGCCATTGAATACTATGGATTAATGTGGTATGTTAATGGTATACAATATATCAAACAATCCTGTATTGTAAATGTAATCCTGTATTTATTTGTTTATTTACTGATTCCTCAATTATTGTAATTGGGTATATATTTTTACTTTTGAAATTTTCCAGTGACTGCTGCATTGTCCACCTCAGCTTAGACTTGAGATACTCAGTTTTCCCGGTCTTTAGGGTAAAATTAGGGGAGTTGGCTTATCCTCGGGTCGGCTTATACTCGAGTATATATGGCGCCTTATCCCATGTACTATCTTTTTAGCAAAACGGGCAATATTCTTAGTTCACTCATTAATCCCTCAATAAATCTTTTTAGGGGGTAGGCACTGTGGTTTAAACTAAAAGGTTTAACCACCTTATTTTGGGCCCAATCTAAACTATGAAAGTGAAAGGATTATCTTTTCTAAGGTTTGAACAGTAGTATTACCATCAGATTTGAACTGAAGATATGGCTCCATGTGACTGAATTTTTGGGTCCTTTAAAAGTATATGGACCAGGTTGTGATATAATTAATAAAATTCTGGGGACTCCAAGTTATGGAGTTTTTTGAGTCTTCTCCCAGATCATAAATAAATAAGCCAGAATCTGATTTATAGCCACTTCTTCATCAAATACCATCTCTTCTTTTTCCACTCCTCCCTCCTTCCTCTGTGATAAGATTTTCACTTGATTGCCTAATCTGAGACTCAGAGTAATGACCCCAATCTTTCCTACAAAGAGAAATTCATTCATTCAATAACCTCATTAAACTGGTAAACACAACACAAAATAAAACCTGTTGGCATTCAACTTCCAAAGGTAGCCTCTCAACTAGTGTGAACTCATCAATTAGGTGACCTAAATTTATTCCTTCCAGACAACTCAGTCAATTATGAAGCAAGGAACTCACAAAATTGAGACCTACAAAAAGGCAAATATCCCTCTGTGATCACCATGTATCTTATGTGTTCTTGTCTCGGGCCCAAGAACTTCTCAGTGAACATATTTTCCCACCTTTAGGTTAATCTATATTGACAGCCACCCATGGATACTAATTTTTTTAGGGTAGACTGTGGCTTGATGGAGTCAGAGGGAATGCCGTACTATATTTCATGAAAGCATATTTGCCATGGAAATAACTGTTATTTCTGTTGCCACTCAATAGTCAATGTCTTTCAGTATGAATATGGGGTGTTGCATAAATTATGTTTAGACCAAGTTTGTTGAAACCGAGACAAGGGGGAGTCAAGGGGAATAGGGAAGCCTGGGTTGAATTCTCTCCATGTTCTGTAGTTGTTAGGAGGGGGCAAGCTAAAATGCAGGGCACACTGGGGTGCAAATGTAAGCAATATTTAACCCAGCCTGTTAATAAAGAGTCAGGTTGGCTTGCTGTTGCCCCTGTCAGCCACGCCTCATAAGCATTGTGGTTTCCAAGATTATTTCAAGTTAGGCACTGCTACAAGCAAAACATGCTGCTGGCTGTGAAATAATGAGAGGGATAATAAATATATAAAACTTGGAATCTCTTGATGAAAAATGAAAGAGATTTTATAAACCCGACCAGTCAAACTCAGATGAAAACCCCCAGTGTGTTCCCGTGATGGATGCCTGGCCTTCCATGGGAGCAGCTCAGATTCAATTTCCTACTCTGATAGCTTGCTCTGGAGGCCAAGAAGGTCGGAATCATGACTGAGAGAGAAGCCTGTTTGAGGCTCTGAGGCTAGTAGAGACAGAAAGGTCTAAGACATGGTGTGTTAGCTTAGACCCCAGAAAATGATGATGGATCTTTTCAGGATTAAGCTCAGAGAAGGGACTTTTAATGAGAAGAACATGAAACTTTTATTACTCATGTTAGTGATTTCTGGCCCTTACAATCCTGGGAAAGAAACAAAATGGGCTTCCTAAGATCATCAAACAGTCAAGAAACAATTCAGGAAATCTACCCCAAGGTCACAGGATAAGTAAATACAATACCGGTACCTAGAGCAAAAGTCCCATGTTAGGGCTGGGGGGAAGGGCCTATTACTGCATCTCTGCCATGGGAGTGTTTCCCTGACCTGCTGTGAAACACACACACACACACACACACACACACTTTCACACACACACACACTTTCACACACACACACTTTCAACACACACACACTTTCACACACACTGACACACACACTCTGTGGGGTACGAACAAACCAGACTCCCTGTCTAAACTAATTTATTTCATGAGATCATTTTTCCACACTCCATTTCACATTGCCTGTGGAGACATAAACCTGGTCTTGAGTAAAAGAATGAGGACTTTGGTCCCTAATTTGGCCCTAAATGTCATGCAGAAAATGTTTTCCTAACTCCATGTGAGTCCTGGAAGGCTTGTTTGCTCGACTTTCAAATGCTGCCAGCCAGAAGACACATCCCACTGAAAGGCTCTCCAGAGACAATGCTAAGTCCTCCCTCATGGAAAATTTACACTTCAGGGTATAGTACTGTCTAGAAAAGATTTGGGGTAGGGGTACATTATAGTCAAAAAAATCTGCCTCAACTAGAAATTCTGTCCCTAGGATTGCGAAAAAATATACTATTTGATTGACTTGAGCTTTTATGAATGACCCTAAAGGCTGGTACAGCCTCATCTCAAATTTCCCAAGTCGAAGAATGTCTCTTAATTAATCAGTAAAGAAAAAAACAGAAGAATAAAGCTAGAGGAAAATTACATGTTTGTCTTATTCAAGATAAGGTTTTAAGCTCTTTGACCCTGCTGGGCCCACAGAAACATATCCGTGACACCAAGAAGTAAAATAAATTGCCAGGCCATCACACCTTGCCCAGACCAGACCTCCTTTCACATTCAATAAATGATGTGTGATTAGAGAAAGGCCATTAGCATCGTCCCGGGAGGATGTCTTATGAGCTCTTTTTTTCTCTCTCTCTCTCTCTCAGACATGGTTCTGTGGCTAAACTCAGGGGCATTAGGTCTCTAGCCCTCCCACCCCCACCTCCACCATCAGGAGCTTCAGGAGTGTTCTGATGGCTTTCTAGTGAGCTTTGGGGGTTTCAAAGGAACTAGGAGCTACTGTGCAGCATGCTTTGTGGAACACAAAGCACCTCGATTTTCAAATTGCTTCAAGGCTCTGCTAAAAAAGCCTTGACACCTAGGAGTGAACACAATCCCCCATCTCTTCTCTATCCTTCCATATCTTTCAGTGCTCAAAGTCAATTATGGGATAAGCACACAGAGACTGTTGTCGAGCCCCCTGACATAGTTCATTAATTAGAATGGAGTGTTGGTGAGTGGAAGTCACAGTTTTCAAGTGACTTCTCATGTTGAATCTATGCTGCTGGCAGGGGCACCACACTTTCCAGTAGTCATTGTTGTAGAACTGTGCTTTCTGATGACTTAGGGGGAACTGAATGAATGAGCATAAGAATCCTCAGTTGTGGGACAAAGAGGAGAAAGAAAAACAATTCAGCACTGGGGAATATACAATTCAGTGTTACGGAGGATCACTCCATAGCAAGCTCAAGGAGGCTGGGCAGAAGGAAAAAGAGAAACAGAAGAAGGCTGAGAGGGGACCTCATTTTAATGTCATCGCGTCATATTATCTGACCAAGATCAGCCTTAGAACTTCCAATGACTTTCCTCCTCCCAGACAGGAAAAAGAAGTCCTTCATACCACCAGGTATCCTGGCCTTGGACTATAGAGATCAATTTTTGAAATGGCAGAGTTGGAGAGATAGTGCAAGGATTAAGGAACTTGCCTTGTACATGATCAACACTGTTTAATTCCAGGCACTGATGGTTCTCTGAGTAGGGTGGGAACGACACCAGAGTATAGAACCAGGAATAGGCCCTGAGTACCACTGGGTAGGCCCCCAAAGTGAACCACCCAAATTTAAAAGTGACACAGTAATCAGAAAGATGGGAGTTGCTATTATTCAACTGAGAAACTCTTTGGAAAGGAATTGAGTGTGGAAATGTAATGCAAAGACCAGTGAGGGCAGGGTGCAGATTCGAGGTGTAGTTCTAGGCAACAGTTTTTCCTTTCAATTCACCTGAGAGAGAGCCTCAGACATGGATTCTGCGTAGAGGGGATTCTTGGTAAACTCTAATGGACCCTATTGTCCAGGCTGGCAGGAATTGAGTACTGTTCTTTGTTGCTTCAGAAATGGAAAGATTGAGAATGACTGCCAAGGCTTTGAAGTATGTGCATACGAGGTTGGGCCTCGCAGCTGCTCAGACCTGAAAATAATTAAGTATTTCATCACTGCAGTGACTCAGCTGGGGTTAGACCCTCACCAGATTGGAGCTTGGCTGGTTTTTAATACAACTATTGAAAAGAACTGAGTGATGTGGCTCAAAATAAAACCCACCCAGAAAAATAAAATGTCCTCAAATAGTTTCTGGCAAGCCCAAGGCCTCTGTGGTACCCTTCACACCTGCCAGTCCAAGAAGCAACCATTTCTTGAACTTGTACCTAATTTCTCCCTCCCCTGCGTACATCAAAAACTACCCCTTATGCTCTAGTAGTATTCTAGAAAGTAAGTGACTATAGATGAGGAGTGTGATGAACATCATTATTATTGTGACCATCCATTTCTAGGCTCACTGATCTCTTTTTAGAGAATTTTTTCTTGACCATCCAAGGTAATGAAACTGACCTTCCGCACTTGGCTACATCCACACCCAATTATTCCCTTCCCTCATTCACCAGAGTGGTAGATCAGAAGTGGCTTTGTGTGTTGGGTTGGTCTCAGCTTAGTGGCAGCAATGCTATTATCATGATAATATATGATATTATGATATATAATATATAAATATTATGACATAACATGATATATTATGATATATGATATATATATAATAATTCTAGGAATACCCGAGGACCATATGTGTATTTACCCTTTTCAGTCCTATCAAAACTGGACCAGTCCTTGGCATCCCTGTTATGATTCCAGTGCCCTTCACAGTAACCATGGAGAATTTGTACAAGGAATTCTTATTTATAAGATCTGAAAATTGCATATCACATCTTCGGACATAGTGAGGTCTTTTTGCTTTGTTTTTGGGCCACACCCGTTTGACGCTCAGGGGTTACTCCTGGCTATGTATGTGCTCAGAAATCGCCCCTGTCTTGGGGGGACCATATGGGACGCCGGGGGATCGAACCGCGGTCCTTCCTTGGCTAGCACTTGCTAGGCAGGCACCTTACCTCTAGCGCCACCTCACCGGCAACATAGTGAGGTCTTAGGAAAGGCCTAAGAGAGGGGAGAGGAGGGAAGAGAAAATGAGAGAGAGACAGAGAGAGAGACAGAGAGAGAGACAGAGAGAGACAGAGAGAGACAGAGAGAGACAGACAGAGAGAGACAGAGAGAGAGAGAGACTTCTGATTATGCTTTTATTAGGACAGAATGTAGGCACTCTAGGGTTCAAAGACTCATTCCTTAAGGGTGAAATTGAAATCTTAAGAAAAACAAAAGGAAAAGGCTAAGAAATAAATGCTAGTTCCAGCTGATCCTTATCTAAATTAACATTTTAAGAGAACTGCAGAACTCTAGTCCTGCTCCTGACCTGTAAAATGAGGCTACTCCTTAAGTGGGGCTGGAACATGGCACTGATCTAACCTGCGTTTGGCACATATGTTTGTGTTAGGCCTCTGAAGTGGATACCTTGCACGAAAGTTCAGTGAGGCCCTTGTTTACCAAAGAGAAAAGCTAACTGAGGGAAACAGGCTCTGCTCCTTGTTTTTTATGACTAATTCCTTCCCCAGCTCCTTATGGGAAGCTTAAACTGTCTGGGATTTGAGCTTGGACCTTCTTGAAAGCTCTGTGCAGCTCTGAGACCTATGCCTGACAGGTCAGGTGTAGAAAAACAGGTGAAAAATCATCATGTGGATGGGCTGTCTCCAAGAACAAAAGGCATGTTAATAAGATGCTGAGAGACTCATGTCAACTGAGAGGTATGGAAAATGTGCTGCAGAGAGTCTGAGGGGCTGCTGCTCTCCTTACACTGCTAAGACTCTTATGGCTGTGACTATTTCAAACCCCACTCAGATGCAGGAAGAATTCACACAAAAGGGACCGTTGGGCTGAAGGGCTAATTGGAATCTCATGATTACAATGCAAAGAACTAATTAGTTCCAATTCACTTTCTCCCAGCCTGTGAGTATATCCTATCCCAAGACATACCTATCAATGAGTTACAGATTTTAGAAGTAAGCAATACTTCAATTTAAAGACTTATCTTGAGTAAAAATAGGTTAGAAAATTTAAGAAAACCAACATATCAACAATTAACATATTTATCAATCTTGCCTAAAACTAGCATAGTATTCATCAGCTTTATTTTATTTTTATTTTGTGGTGGGTGGATTATACCTGCAGTGCTAGAGCTAATCCTGGCTTGTGCTTAGGGTTACTTCAATGGTACTTGGGGACCAGATCTCAACCTGGATCAAGCTACATGCAAAACAAGTGCCTGTCTCTGGTCCTTTATTTCACTATTTTTCCACACTGGGAATTAAATCTGGGAACTCACACATACTAGGTAAGTGCTTGCTACTAAGTTATAGCCCTGGTCTACAACTATTTTCTATAGAACTCATAGGCTTTTGCATCTCATGTTCTGTTCTTCTGATTTCATAAAGACCACAGAGGGCAACAGGAAAAACAAGTGATAATGATCTTCTCTAAGATTTGTGGCATCTGTGAAATTGTTATATATGCAAGTTTTCAGGCAGATTCCCAACTCAGAGTGTTGGTAGGATTCTGGGAAGAGTCTTGTTTCCTCTTCAGGTTTTTGACAGTTGTAAAAAGCATAGGCTAGGATCTTTCTTATTGGTCCCAGGGTACGATCTGCCCAGTCTCAGTCTTCTGTAATTAGTGATCTTGGTTTTTTCACAGATCAAAGAGATGACATGTCTTTTGATTTCATTTTACCATTAGGTGATGGGGTAGGGTAATCTGCTCTTAGATCAAGTTGCTGCTGTTTCCTCATTGTCAGGATGTCATATCAAAACTGGTGCAAGTTGGTGCCAGAGTGGTATTAGGAATTCTGCAGAGGAATTTGGTTCCTGGTGCTGTTGCTGGGACCTGTGTTGGTTTTATGTTTGGGATCTGGGGTTCAGAGTTGGACAGTCACTATCCAATCACATGGAGTCTAAGTCAATAGCAGTTATTCTTAACTTTTTTTTTTTTTTTTTTGCTATATACCCAGTGATGTTTGGTGGGCTTCAGTGTTTTTCAACCTTTTCGTGCTAAGGCACACTTTTTCATGAAAAAAAAAAATCATGAGGCACACCACCATTAGAAAATGTTAAAAAAATTTTTTACTTTGTTCCTATATTAACTATATATAAAGTAATTCTCTAGAATAGGAATCAAATAAACACAAAGAAAATATTTTATAATTACTTTATTATGAAATAATCTAATGATTGGTCTATTTGTGAGCCAAAGCCACATGTTACGGATGAAATTGGAATTTTTCCCATGGCACACCAGACAATATCTCATGGCATACTAGTGTGCCTTGGCACAGTGGTTGAAAAACGCTGGCTTACAGAGATTGTCACACATCACAAAGAATGAGAACAAGCAGTGCTGGTGGGAATGCCATCTAGTCCAACCTTTATGAAAAGTAATATGAAAATTTCTCCAAAAATTGAAAATTGAGCTCCCATATGATCCAGCTATACAACTCTGAGGGATATACTCTAGGAAAATAAAAATACAATACAAAAATCCCTTCCTTACACCTCTATTCATTTCAGCCCTATTTACAATAGCCAGACTCTGGAAACAACCAAGATGCCCTTCAACAGATGAATGGCTAAAGAAACTGTGGTACATATACACAATGGAATATTATGCAGCCATCAGGAGAGATGAAGTCATGAATTTTCCTATACATGTACATGGATATATGTGGAATCTGTTATGCTGAGTGAAATAAGTCAGAGGGAGAGAGATAGACACAGAATAGTCTCGCTCATCTATGGGTTTTAAGAAAAATAAAAGACACTTTTGCAATAATTCTCAGAGACAAAAGAGAGGAGGGCTGGAAGGTCCAGCTCACAACATGTAGCTCAGCACAGAGTGATGAGTGTAGTTAGAGAAATAAATACATTGAGAACTATCCTAACAATGAGAATGAATGAGGGAAGTAGAAAGCCTGTCTAGAGTACAGGCAGGGGTGGGGGGAGGAGGGAGATTTGGGACATTGGTGGTGGGAATGTTGTACTGGTGAAGGGGGGGTGTTCTTTACATGACTGAAACCCATCTACAATCATATTTATAATCAAGGTGCTTAAATAAAGATATTAATAAAAGAAGGGGCCTGGAAGGTGGCGCTAGAGGTAAGGTGTCTGCCTTGCAAGTGCTAGCATAGGATGGACCGCGGTTTGATCCCCCGGTGTCCCATATGGTCCCCCCAAGCCAGGGGCGATTTCTGAGTGCATAGCCAGGAGTAACCCCTGAGTGTCAAACGGGTGTGGCCCAAAAACAAACAAAAAAAGATATTAATATAAGAAAAGAAAAAAGAAAATCTATTATAATAAAATCACACATGGCTACCCAAGGAAGCAACAAAACATGATTAGAATCTTGATTATGATTTACTTAGATTAATCACTAATCTCCAAACCTCCTTTTCCTTTGAAATGCCATGCATATTCAGTCTTTTATTAAACTAACCCATGGCCATACACCCAAAATGAATGTCTAAATATTGATGTTAATCTTTCTAGAGTATGCTGGCATTCTAACCATGGAATGTGTACTTTCACTTTCAATATGCTTCTTGTTTTATTTAGAAACATAACCTCTCTTTATATTGTTCCTGAGCTCTGATTTCTAAGTATATATTTTAATAAATTTATTGCTCTGCACAAAGAAAAGAAAAGAAAAGAAAAACGCTGGCTTAGGGGACCATATAAGATTCTGAGGATGGAACCTGGTTGACAGTATGCAGCTTAGCAAGGTGTTATCACTCTGTTCCCTAAATGTTCTTAGCCCTTTAAAGGTATTCTTTGCACCTTAATATCTCTCTCTCTGTCTCTCTGTCTCTGTCTCTGTCTGTCTGTCTGTCTGTCTGTCTCTCTCTCTCTCTCTCTCTCTCTCTCTCTCTCTCTCTCTCTCTCTCTCATTCTTAGCCCTTTAAAGGTATTCTTTGCACCTAAATCTCTCTCTCCCCCCCTTCCCTCTCTCTTTTGGTTACACCCAGTGGCACTCAAGGGTTACTCCTGGCTCTACACTCAGAAGTTGCTCTTTGCAGGGTTGGGGACCCTATGGGATGCTGGGATTCGAATCACTGTCCATCCTGGGTTGGCTGCGTGCAAGGCAAAAGCCCTACCACTGTGCTATCTCTCAGGTCCCAAGCACCTACATCTTTTATAGGTCTTTTAAAGTCTTTTAAAATCATTTAAAATTCTTTCACATTGGTTTCAATAAAAAATCTAAAAATAATTTAAAAATCTTAAAAGTAGTTCGTCTTAACCTTAATCTAGTTCTACTATATTAAATTTTATAGAGTCATTATTATATATGGAATCACCATTTAAAATAAGATCTTGGTTATTCTTTTATACTTTGATCTTAAGGTTGTAAAACATGTCTTAAAGTTTTTTACCATTTTAAATCTTTTTTTGTTTTGTTTTGTTTTTTTTTTGGGCCACAGCCGGCATTGCTCAGGGGTTCCTCCTGGCTGTCTGCTCAGAAATAGCTCCTGGCAGGCACGGGGGACCATATGGGACACCGGGATTTGAACCAACCACCTTTGATCCTGGATTGGCTGCTTGCAAGGCAAACACTGCTGTGCTATCTCTCCGGGGCCTTTAAATCTTTTTTTTTTTTTTTTTACCACTTGACTGGGCCCTTCTGTTTCTGAATATAAAACTTTTTATTTTATTTTCTTTCTTTGTTTTTTTATATTTTATTTAAACACCTTGATTACATACATGATTGTGTTTGGGCTTCAGTCATGTAAAGAACACCACCCATCACCAGTGCAACATTCCCATCACCAACGTCCCAAATCTCCCTCCTCCCCACCTGACCCCCGCCTGTACTCTAGACAGGCTTTCCATTTCCCTCATACATTCTCATTATTAGGACAGTTCAAAATGTAGTTATTTCTCTAACTAAACTCATCACTCTTTGTGGTGAGCTTCCTGAGGTGAGCTGGAAATTCCAGCTCTTTTCTCTTTTGTGTCTGAAAGTTATTATTGCAAGAATGTCTTTCATTTTTCTTAAAACCCATAGATGAGTGAGACCATTCTGCGTTTTTCTCTCTCTGACTTATTTCACTCAGCATACCATTTTAAATCTTAAAATTGCTTTTCAAAGATTAATTAACATTCTCATGAATATACTGGTATAAAATTCAAAACTATCAAAATAATCAAATATATCTTATACAAATAATATTTCTATAATTTAATTAATATAAATATTAATTTAGTCTATTGCTGTTTCTAACAGAAATAAATATCAGATGAATAATAAAATAAAATATTAAAATAAAAAAAGTAATTTTTTCTAAGGAAAAAAACCTGTAATCATCTTGGAGAAAGAACCCTGATTTAAATTAGACAATATTCTCTTTTTACTATCATCATATCATTATCATGTTATTATTTTCCCATCAAGTTTGTTTTCTATTAAGGTATGAAAAATTAAAGATATGATTAAAAGTATTCAGCCCTTCAGTCTTGGTCATGACATCCCTCCTTCATTTTGTTGAGGTTCTAAAAGCTGCCAAGACATCCACATTGGTTAACAAATGGCTAATTGACAGTTACCCATCTGTTGATGTGATTTTGGCTGTTTGCAGACAGAGTCAATGATCATTAGATTTTGTTTCCCCCCATGGGGGAAAGTAGTGCCATACTGATTACTTGATGGTTATCAGCCCATTTTCTAATAATTTTCTCTTTTAAGGCATTCTTATAGATTCTTATAGAGTACGTTGGGTTTGCTCAAAATGTTTAAAGTTGTTCATTCTGAAATGAGAGGTAAATTATTCCACACTATCATTAAATTAAATTATTTTATAATCATATGTTCAATATAGTTTATTGAGAATATAGTATGTTCTAGAAACTGTAGTGAGAAGCTGAATCATCATGATTGTCAATCAGACATAACTATTATTTCCATGTATTTTAGATTGTAATGGACAGATAGATGGACACTTATCAAATGATCTTAAATGGACATAAAGTTATCAAGTGAAGAGTAAGGAAGATGGTTCAGGAATTTTTTCAAGAAGTAAATTTCCAGATTGTTAACAGGGGATGGAGCCTTGTATGGGGCCTGTAATTTCAATGAAGACCTTAATTATTATTGTAGAATGAGCAAATAACATTCAAGTGTTCTTGGAAAGCAAAGTGCTATCTACTTACTAGTCATTTGAAAGATAAAATTTGGTATGGAGTTTGTAGTGGGCATCACAAAAGTTCAATAAATTTTGTAAAAAAAATGTAGGTGATAAAATTGATGGATTTTGATGATAAATTTGATATGTGGTGCAACAATGAAACAAATGGTGATTTTTTGGGGGGGAATGTATAACTAGGAGCATCTAGCTTTGCTGGAGGTGATTATGATTTTAATTTTGAGCATTGGAAGACACATGGAAGACATAATTTTAGGATATTTAGGCTGGGGAAATAGATCAGTGATTGAGGGAGGGTGTGATAATTTGCATGCATTTGGACCTGAATTTGAACCCTCGTATATATAGCCACACTATCTCTGAAAAACCAATAGTTGCAGCCCTATAGGTCCTTGCACTCTGGGAGTGCTCCAGGAGATCCTTGTTAACACAGAGCTGTGTGGAAGCAATATAGCATCCTTGGGCCCAATGCTGAATTGCCAGCATGACTGATAGAGGGACCCTTGGGGTCCCTGAGCACTGCTTAGTAGTTTTCCTACCCTAAAAAAAAATCATATGATTTGGATAGGGATTTGAATTACTAGCATAAAATGATATCCTAATAAAAGTAGCAGTTATTTCTTAGAAAAATTTAATATATAAAATGAAACCATAACTTTCAATACTTTAGTAGCAGAGAAAAGATGAGTTCGAAAAGGAAGCAGAGAAGAACTGTCCAGGGATATTGAGGAAAAACCCTTAAGTGTTATATCCTGGAACTCAAGGAAATGATGTGTGCAGGACACATTAAGGCAGGCATTTGAACATAAAGCTTTGAAGTGAGAGGACAGGGTAAATTTATGACAGAGAAGAACTTTTAAAAAAGATTATAAAAGATAAGATCCAGAGCTTAGGTTAGGGGTTGGCCTTAGGAAGGATAATGGGTCTTTCCCCTTATAGCACTCATATTTAAAAGTTAGCTAAAATCAGAATCATCTGAAAGACTCTTTAAAATACAGATTTATGTCTTTTAAGTCCCTGAGTGAATAAACTTGGAGTGGGAGTTGAGAATATTTCAGATGATGCTGATACCACTGGATGGCCAACTCATTCTGCCCTTTATATAGTTAAAGGTCTGATTGGGCTCAGCGGGAGGTTAGGATTTGGTTAGGCTTTGGTTAAAAACGGATTAGGATGGAGTTTGGGAGACAATGGCAAAGAGCTAGAGATAATGGTTTACAAGATAAAATTTCAAGTTTAAGCATCAATGATACCATGAGCAGCACTGAGTGTTGAGCTTGGAGTATTCCCCAATACCACCTAATTTCGCTTCAAAACCACATTTGGAGTCCTTGCAGAGAGCATAATAGAGTGTAGGAATGTTGGCATAAGTAGAGCATAGAAATGTGGGACATACTTCATAAGAGCAAGAGAGTAACTTGACCTAAGAGATATGGTAGAACTGTCATCAGGGTTAGGAGGCTGGTCATCGTATACTCATACTGACTACTTTGTGACTGCCCACCTGCCTATTATTGAGACTGAACTATGAGGCGGCTGCCCAGGGAAAGTAAAATATGGGCTGGATCAAAGGTAACTGTTGGTGCTGGAGAGTTAGCATGGAGTTAAGACATTTATTTGCCTTGCATGCAGAAGGATGGTGATTCGAATCCCGGCACCCCAGTGCCTGCCAGGAGCGATTTCTGAGTGTAGAGCCAGGAGTAGCCCCTGAGCCGGGTTTTACCCCCCTCCCCCTCAAAAAAGAGGTAACTGTTGGATGAAATGTCAATGAAAAAGTAGGGATGTGCAGGGAACTTGGCAAGGCTTCTACAAAAGTTACAAACTAAGATGACAGGGAAGTAACTGGTGAAGGATGAAGGGGAAGTGAAGAGGGGGAGAAATAGGGAATTGGGAAAAAGTACAGATATCAATAGTCTAGTAGCTGCAGTAGTGATAGAGTACAGGGGAACTGCTAGTCGACAATGCTGATCAAAAGCAAAGAAAGAATGGAAACCTGGGTCTAGCAGTGGTCCTCAAAACTATGGCCCGCGGGCCACATGTTGTATTTGTATCTGTTTTGTTTCTTCATTGCAAAATAAGATATATGCAGTGTGCATAAGAATTCGTTATAAGTTTTGTTTTTACTATAGTCAGACCCTCCAATGGTCTGAGGGACAGTGAACTGGCCCCCTGTTTAAAAAGTTTGAGGACCCCTGGTAGAGAGTGAAACCAAAGCTTCCTGATCCCTGCGGGAGACTGCTGAGGAAAACCCCAGAGAACTTAATCCCATCAAGGTTCGCCAGCCAGAAAAAAAAGTGATTTGCTTTTCTCTGTGGCCGCACGCATCTCTTAGCCCACGAATTCCACCACAACATGCAGTAAAAGCTCCGCTACAAGTGTGTCAATGGGAAAACAACGCAGGACAACAGCATGCATGGAGAATACAGATGGCAGCTCTGAGGACCCAACAAGTACCAACTACATAGTCAACCTCTCAGACAAGGAGTTTAGAGTAGTAATATGGAGGATGCTCATAGAACTCAAAGAAAGAATAGATCAAGCTGAAGAGAACACAATCAGAAAACTCCAGACTGAAATAACAAGACTAGAGAGTGAAACATGATTTCAATTGTAGGTGTAGAAAAGAGGTGATCAAAGTGACCTTGTGACTGGAAACAAAGTGAATGTAGGTGAGAAAACTAAGGAATGTAGGGGCTAGCACATTGAATGAACACTAAAATATAGCAAGAAGAATCCCCAGAATGATGCAACACTTGAATTGGAGAACAAGATGCCTGGAAACCAGAACTTTAGGGACTGAAGGGAAATAATGATGAGAGAAGATAGTCTATGAAAATAATGCAGATAAAAATAAGACAAAAAGCCAAACACCCTAGACTCTGGAGATTTGTTTAGTAAGGATATTAGGAATCTAGAACCTCTTTAAGGCCAATATCTTCTCTATTGATTGCTAGTCATAAAATATACGCATAATGAGGAAAGCAAGACAGGAGCCACTGTCCTTTAAAAACATAAAAAAATTGAAGGAATAAAGTATTAGAATTAATGAATGACATTCTGAAATCTACCAAGTAATTTAGATCCTCTGACTTACATTCTAATTTTCTTTCATGCTCTCGTGAATCACTGAAGCAAAATTATAAAGAGCAAAGCCAATTTTTCTAAGTTTTCTAATATTTTCAAGGCACTTTTTAATTTTTGCTGGTTAAAGTCTGTGATGAAAATTTTAGTTATTTAAATATTCACCCTTTTTCTTTTCTTTCTTTCTTTTTTTTGGTTTGTTTTTGTTTTTGGGTCACACCTGGCAGCACTCAGGGGTTACTCTTGGTTCTATGCTCAGAAATTGCTCCTGGCAGGCTCAGGGATCATATGGGATGCCGGGATTCGAACCACCGTCCTTCTGCATGCAAAGCAAATATCTTAATTCCATGCTATCTCTCTGGCCCCTAAATATTCACTCTTTTTCTAAATATTTTGAGTAGTTCTAAATGATGTTTTGAATTTAATTATCATTTATTTCAAATGAGCAAACTGGAATCCAAGAACTATAAGATCTGGAAGATTGTCTTAGAGGGGGAAAGAAAGAGAGCTCTGGAGGTATTATTTTTATTGAAAAGTACTCAATTTTTCTTATTCCAGGAACCCACATGAACATGTACTTAATGAAGAAATTTAATATAGCATAATCTGTCTTCCCTTTCTCGCATACCCAAATGAAGAATAAACCAAATTATAACCAAAACATAAACACATATATTCTTAAAACAATATATGGCTCACTTAAAAAATCTTTTTTATTTTGTTTCATTTTGGAATGACACCTGGCAGTACACAGGAATTACTTCCAGATTTTCACTCAGACATTACTCTTGGCAGAGCTTGGGGGAACAAATGGGGTGACAGAGATCAAACCCAGGTCAGATCCATGCAGGGTAAGTGCCCTATCTGCTGTACTGTTTCTCTCCCCCCCCCTGCTATACTTTAATAATTATTTCTAAGACTAGATAAAATCTATTATTTTATTTTACCAAAAATGTGTTTGGATAATATGTTGATGCAAGATTTAGCACTCAAGTTTTTTTCACCTCAGCTAAATTTCTTGAGGGGTCATTTCTGGAAAATATTAAACTGGATTATTCCTGAGTCAGGTCTTTTAAGTGAATGTGTATGTATGTGTGTGTGAGTGTGAGTGAGTGAGTGACAAGTACATGTTTTAGTAAAGTTAAAACCATTTGTAAAAATGTCTTTTACTTTTTGAAATATCTTCCATTGATGATTAGTCATGAGTTATCTGAAATTTTTCATAGTTAGCTGATTTAGACAGGGTGAAAGCACTGACAGAATTCACTTCTTACTAATAGAGGCATTTAGTTTGTTGGGATTACTACGTCCACAGTAAATGCATTACTTTGTGATTATGTTTAATAGATTCCTGACATCTACTAAACATTGTGACACATCACACTTAGAGAAAGAATACTCCCAAAAGTATTTCAAACCTATTTCTCCAACTGAAATGGAAATAAGAAACAACGTTTCATACAAAGGAGGTACTGAGTTGATAGCATTTCTGAAAAAAAAAAAAATCCCTTTTCTGGGCAAATTGATAGTCTAATCTTTTGAAAAGAATTAGGTAGCTCATTAGTTCAGCTCTCCATTCAGTGTTCATATTAGACTCAGCTCTGTCTGATATTAAAAATAAAAAAGACAAGTGGAACAATACAAAACTTTGAATTTATAAATATTCACTGTTGGCTTTATTTTCAACCAGCAAAGGCAAAAATTATTTTAATTTTATATTACATAAAATATAGCTCATGTCCTTTTTTTAAGGACTGACTCAAGTGGACACTTTAAAACAGCAAGTTTATGATTGACAGGACAGTGAGACATTACGCTAAGAAGAACTTAATTGAGGTTATCTTAGAAGATTGGTGAGTTGGTGTGGTGTGGTGTGTGACACCAAATTTCATTTACAGAATTTGGTTTTGAGTTATTTTCTTATTTATACAATAAAATCTCCACCCTTAATGCAGAAAACAAAAAGAATTTTATATAATTATATGTACATACATATTTGTCCATAATAGCATATGTAATCTATATATTTGTGTATCATTATAGAAAACAAACATACACCGTATTTTAAATCACCTAAATTGGATATGTAATATATATATTTATATTTTTAATTTACACTATAGCTAGAAATTATTTTAATGGTCAATCTACTTTATTCTCTGAAACTTATTGATATATATGGTAAAGTATTTTTATTTGGAAATTCCTTATTTATACAGTCATGTAGTTCTTCCTTTTAAAATTTTAATCACTTAATTTAAACACTGTGGTTACAACGTTGTTCATAATAGTGTTGTTGTTGTTGCTATTGTTGTTGTTTTCAGAACTGGGGCTAGAACCCAGACTATGGTCTCATATATGCAATGAAGGTGTTCTATTACCAACCACACCTCTGGTCTTTCAGTTTTTATTTTTAAAACTTTTAATTATTTTGTTCATTATTAGATTGTAAGACTTTTAAGTTCTTTCTTCTTTTTCTCTTTTTGTGTTCAAATTTTTTACTTTATAATACATTAATAGGCTGCATTGTTGTTTTGTTTTGTTTTGGACTACACTTGGCTGTACGTAGGTCTCACTCTAGCTCTGCGCGTAGGGATTCCTCCTGGCAGGACTTGAGAGACAATATGGAGTGCTAAAGATCAAATGCAAAATACATGTAAGACAAGCATCCTATCTTCTAGATTATCTCTCCAGTGGTACTATTCTTTTTTTCTTCTTTTGATTGTTATCAAGACACCATGATTTATAAATTTATTCTTAATAGAGAAGTTTTAGGGATAAAAGCTCCAGCACCAATCTATCACCTGAGTCCCCTTCCCTCTACCAATGTCCCCAGGTTCCTTCTCACACCCCAGCTTGCCTTCTTGCAGGAATATAAACACTTTATGTCATGTTATTTGCTTAAAAACATAAAAGAATGGTAAATGGAATTATCAGAAAATAAATCAGTAAAAGTCAGTTTATGATGATTGATTGCTAAGTGATTTTAACCAACATGAATAAGACCAACATGAATTAATTTATTTTTGAAAATGGATAACATTCATTAGCAAGCTAGGAGTAAACATAATTTCTTAATCTTGGAGTGGGCAACCATATGCACTTAGTGAGTGCCATACTCAATGCCACATGTTGGAAAATTAGTTCTATCCTTTAGAGAAGCTCTTTTGACTTTTCTTGCAAAACTGGTTTCAGGGTTATAAATTTCCTAGTCTGTTGCTTATCTGTGAAGTTCTATACTGTTCTGTCAAATCTGAATAACAATCTAGCTGGATAGAGTATTCTTGTTGAGGTTCATTTTGCTGATAATTAAAAATTTTTTTAAACACCATGGTTTACAAAATTATTTTTGTATTTAGTTGTTTTGGACATTCAATCCCACCACCAGTTTGACTTTCCCTCCACCATTCTCCCCACTTCTTTATACATTCTTCTTAGCAAGAACAAAACAATTTATCTTATAGTATGTGGAATTATCAAAAAATGGTTCAGTAAAAGAAAATTTGTGAAAATTTATCTCACAATGGTGTTATTCAAGTCATATCTGAGGATTTGCTGAGCTATTTGTTGCCCGTTCAGTATTCTGTGTGGGTATTTTTCACTTATTGAGCACAGCGAGTATCTGTCCACTTTTTGATCTAATCTGCTGTGCTTCCACAAGGCTTTCAATATTGTGAAATTTGGAGGTGTCCCATTGATGCATATTCAGCCGCACACATGAGACTTCCAGGATCTGTAGAACTGAGTGATTCACAGCCATCCCATATCTCAAGGAGACCCAGAGTTTCAGTCTAAATACCATTTGTTGTACCTGTTAGTTTTGCTGGCATGGTACCTACCTATTCCAAGATAAGACACGAAGCTGTGAATTTGGGAAATTCTTATCAATTATTTCTTTATTAATTGTTCATCACCTTTGCCTTCCTGTTCTTCAGGGACTCTGGTGGTTCCTATATTATTCCTCTTAAATTCACACCATATTTTTCTAGTATACAGTTTCTTTTCAGGCTATCTTTCTACCTTCTGTTATTTTCTAGCTGTTTTCCCTGCTCATCTTGGAGCTACTCTTTTTATTTATTTATTTTGCTCAGATTCTGTTGCTCTGATATTCATTCAAAACTTCTATTTTTAATTTGGGGGGGGGTTTGGGCCACACCTGGTGACGCTCAGGGGTTACTCCCTGGCTATGCACTCAAAAATTGCTCCTGGCTTGGGGGACCATATGAGATGCTGGGGGATCAAACCAAGGTCCGTCCTAGGTTAGCCTTGTTCAAGAAAAACACCCTACAGCTTGTGCCACTGCTCCGGCCCCTATTTTCAATTTTCTAATATCACCTACTATGTTCTTCCTTTCTGTTTGTAGTAGTTTTTAAAATTTGACTCATATTTTCTTGTGCTTTGTTGGTGGGCTTCCACATGTTTTTTATATTGTTTTTGGTGTGTTCTTTATGTGCTAAGGATGAGTTTGTGTAGTTAGACTCCAACTACAACCCTGCCATGTTGCTGAGTAATTAGGCTGGGGATGCTATATTTTTTCTCTGGTCATCTTCACCAAGTGACAGAATAATTTGTGGAAATTAAAAGAGTGTGGGAAGCATGTAGTTTGTTGAAACATGTTGTCATGTAAGCAGTTGCTGTGTTTCAGGAACTGTTATGTTGACCCTCAATGTGATTCAGGTCAGGTATAGAGGCTGCTGAGAATTATCTAGAAGGTAGGTACTCTGTCTTCCATTACATACTAGATCCAGTGAAGTCAGTTGGAGGCAAGCTTCACCTGAAATGGCAGACCAGCAAAAGAAGGTTCTTAGATATAATATTTTTAAGGTGCCTGTAATTTAACTATTTCTACTACCCATTTGATTTTTTTAACTGAGTTTTCAGAGGCCATGAAAACGAGATTTAGCCTGCTTAGAAGGCAAATATTGCAACTTACTTAATAGTTGATACCATAAATTATTATGAACAATTCTTAGTAAATTCTCCCCATTTTGTGACTAAATCTCAAATGAGACTCTTTTTACCCTTACCCTTAAGTCAATTATTTCCTCTATAATTGTTTTGGTTTTTCTGTGTATGGATTATGTGCAATGCAATACTTTACTGAAATATGAAAATAAATCATAGAAATAAATGCAGAACCACTCTGCTGTTCTTCTGGATTCATTTCTCTGATAAACCAGCACTGTGGCAGGTGAAAACAGTGAAAATTGGATGAGCAAATACCCTACATTTTTTGGGGGTGGCACACCCAGTGGCATTCAGGGGTCATTCATGGCTCTGCACTTAGAAACCACTCCTGGCATGCTTGGGAGACCAAATGGGATTCCAGGGATTGAACCCAGGTCTGTTCTAGGTCAGCTACATGCAAGGCAAACCCTCATTGCTGTGTTCAGGTCTCTTCCCTACCTTTCTGATACAAATTCTATCCCTTAATTGTAGGTGAACTTGATATTATTAAAGCATCTTTATTTTTTATATTTTTTATTTTGGGGCCACACCCAGTGATGTTCAGGGGTTACTACTGGCTATGCATTCAGAAATCATTCCTGGCTTGGGGGGATATATGAAATGCCAGGGGATCAAATCACGATCCATCCTGGGTCAGCTGCATGCAAGGAAAATGTCCTACCACTGCACCATTGCTACAGCCCTAAGCATCTTTATTATATAAAAAATGAAAAGTAATACTTATTTTCTCATTTTAGTATTGTGTGAATTGGAAGACCAAGTGTTGGGACTGGACTGATAGTAAGTAAGATACTTGACTTGCATCTGGAAGATCCTGAGTTGTTCCCTAGTACCACATATGATCCTCAAGAACCATTCCTAAACACATAGCCAGGAATAACCCCTGATATCACAGGGGTTATTTGGTCCTTCCCAAATTTATACAACCAAAGAAAAAGATTGAAACTACAGAAAGTAAAGTGCTAGTTCTTCTTATTCTTACCATGCTGCAGGTACTGTGCCCTGAGATTCAACCTCTTGCTATATATCCATTCTTCCAGATGGCATGTAAGACAAATGACAGTGATCAGGGGTAGCAAAGAAAGAACTAGAGAGTTTCAACATGGAGAGGAGGGGAGTTATAGTCCGGCAGAGAGAAAGTGAGAGTAGGGAGTACATATTTACTATGTTCTTCCATTCATCATAATATACCTTGTAGTCTGCCCATTCTAAACCATCTCTTGCTTACTAGTATAGTACCCAAACAAAAATGGATGGAATTTTCTCCAAGAGCTGATTTTTTTTCTTCTAGGATCCATGGAGTGGACATTTTTTAAATAAAAATTTTCACTAACTCAATAAAAATGTGAAATAACCGAATGAAGCCATAGGATAGATGCAAATAGACATTCTCTGAAGAATACACACAAATTCTCAAGCATATTGAAAGATCTAAATACCATTAGCCATTAGAGAAACACAAGTCAAAATCACAGTGTAATACCACTTGTAATTACAATGTAATGTAATAGGATGTTTAAGCAGAGCAAAAAAGTACCTCTAGACAATGGCAAATGTTGGAGAAATGTGGAGAAATGGGAGCGTTATTGCTTTTCTGGTGAGACTAAAATGGTGCAATCGTGGGAAACATTAGGTAGTTCCTCCCACTCTACTCCCCAATTAAACACACAGTTAATCACACAGTTATTTGAGCCAATAAGTATTCACCTAGAAAAATTCTCAAAAGAACTGGAATATAAGTTCACACAATACAAACAGTTATGGTCATAACAACATCGTTTAAGTAAACTATAGACTATCTGAATGTCCACCTACTGAATGGATAAACCAAATGGACATAACATTATTGCAATTGTACATATTGCGTGAGTACAATGGAATTTGTCCAATGTATTATTCAGTCATAAACAGGCAAGAAGTATGTCACCAAGTATGTGACATATCCCTGATGTATGTCACAAAGTCACCCTGAAAAGAGGCTAAGCAAAATAAGTCCGATACTCGGGCCAGATATAACATGATTCCATTTATATGGAATGCCTGCTAAGAAGCAAATCCATAGAGACAAATTAAAGTTGTAATTAACATAGGCTGGAGTATGACGTCTTTAGGGATAACAAAAATTTGCTGAAATTATATAGCGGTGATGTTGGTCCAAGTTGTGACTATTCTAAAACTACTTGCATATTTTAAAAGGATGAATTGTATCCTATGTGAATTGTATCTCAAGGAATAACTCTATCCAAGATGATGGTAATAGTCAAACATCTGGTAAGTGCTAGAGACCATGCTGCATGTTTTGTGGATTGCTTTATTGAATTCTCAGACCCATCACGGGAATCATTTTATTATAGAGGAGGAAACAGGGGACTCGATAATTTAACTCAGGTCCCACAGGATTGGCATTAGCTTAATATAAGTATGGTAAAATATTCAATAATTTCCCCATTTCTCTAATGCAATCAACAGCTTTAACATTGGTCTTTTCTTTTTAGCATTTTTTTTAAATGTTTGTTTTCTGGGTTCCTTTCAAGCAGTGATTAGACATCCAGGTGCTACTCCTATTGATTCTTAGCTTGATCTTGAGAACTGATTATTTTCTGGGACTTTAGAGCTAAGGGTGACCAGAGCCACCCCTGAGGTCCTGCGAGAGGGGCATGCAGTACCCATTATAGAACTTGTAACTTTATGAATGTTAGACATTTGCCCCAGTCATTTTAATTATCTTACTGTAATTGTTGATATTTTAATTTTATTTTAATAGACTTTTTAATAGTATTGATGTTTTGTTCTTCTATGATTATGTAATGCAATAAGCTGATGATCAGGAACAGAAGTGGGCTTGCATAGAGTTAGCCTCTTATCCCAGTGGTGAGCAACCTTTTTTTTTCAACTGAGCCAAATCTCACCAAAACCACGATTGAAATTTATTTTCAGAGCCACATTTTTAAAACTGAAAATACATAGGATGGTACATTGTTTTTAGTTTCAGTAAGTTTTTATTGAGAATATTCTGCATGCAAGTATCCACATAGGTCGGGAGAATACAAAAAACACAACTAATAAAACAAAAACTTTAGAATGATATTATTTATCGATAATGTTAAATTCCGTAAAATTTGCCTTACAATGTAGATAAAAATACATCTTGACAATGACTGACAAAGTCACAAACACTAATGTGAACATTGGCCTTGGTTTTGATCAGAGCTGTGCCTGGGCTGCACACAGGGCGTGCACTGACAGAGGCTAGGAGCAGAGTCCTGACTCCTTGAGTGGCTGCCCGGCACACAGAAGAGCCGCATTAAAAAGTGTAAAGAGCCACATGTGGCTCATGAGCTGCGGCTTGCCGACCACCATTACAAGACTGCTGAAATGCTTACTCTACCTCTTGTGTGTTCCAATATAATTTCTTTAGAGGAACATTAGCATCTGACTAAGAATCCCAAAGAATGCTGATTGATGTTTATCTTTTCTAGTCTGCAACTGATGTCACAGTTTGAAACATGGCTGTCTCACTACTAGACACTTCCTAGACAGCACACAGTAGGTACTCAAGAAATATCATTGGAATAGCTTGCTGTCAGCATTACAAGAAGACTCTCCCATCTTTACATGCTTCTATCATCCATTATTGCATGGGCACATTTCTCAACTGGCCTTTGACTGCAGATGTAGAACTAAAAATTAGAGTTAGTGGTATCTGAGCTCTGCTGGCTCTCACCTTCAAAAAATGAGGCACAAGAAAAGTGATGGCTTTGCTTCTTACCTTAGAGTTTTCTTTAAAATATTTATTCCCTCTGGGTTATGCTTCTTTACTCTGGGATTATGACTTTCAACTCAGTTCTTGTCTTCACTAGCTTTAATGGCAGTTCATAATAACCTACTGTTTCCATAGACTCACTTGTTCCCACAATTTTTTTTTTATAATTTTTATTGTGACCAAAGTGAATTACAAATCTTTAACAGTATTATTTAAGGTACACAGTGATAATGAATCAGGGTCATTCTCATCATCAGTGTTGTCCTCCCTCTGCCCTGTCCCCAGGATGCATCCCACATCCCCACCCTTATTCTCCTGAACTGGTCCCCTCTGTGTATAGCTTGTTGAAGGTTGGCTATCTATTCTGTTGTCGTTGACTTTGGGTTATGTGTTTAAGTCTGATAATTTTTTTATTTTCACTCAGTGTTCATACTATTGTTTGGTCCTGGTATCATCCATTTTCCCCCCTCAATTTATGAGACAGAACAAGATGATTAAAGTTCTGTGGTTCTGTTGGAAAAAGAAAAAAAAAGTTGTGAGGAGTCTGTTTAGAGGCTATAAATATCAATTTAAAAGAGGAAAGAGAAAAAAAGAAGAAAGCATAACAAAAAAAATCCATCCAAACAAGAAACTACAAAAAAGCACAACAGCAAAAAAAAGCAACAACAAAACAACAAACACATGAAAGAAAAAAAAAGAAGAAAAGAAGAAAAAGAAAAAAGAAAAAAAGGAAAGAGGGCTGATGTGGAAAGGTTTTGTGACTTTTAGTTATCTATTTATTTAGAATAGGCACAGTGAGTATTGGGTAAATTAGAAAGGGAATTTCCTTGTCCTAAGAGATACAGGATTTTTCCACCCTTGAAGCTTGCTGTCATGAAAAAAAACTACAGGCTCTGTACATGCACATTATCGAACCTCAAGGTCTTTATATGGTGCCAAAAAATGTTCTGCTCAGTTATGGGTGCTAAAAATCAAGCCTCTGTATCTAGAGATCTTGGCACAGGTCATAGTATAAAGTCTACTATAGAGTCTTTCATTACATTTCCATAAGATCTGCTCTGTCACAGTTGTCAAAGTCAGACCTCTGGAATTAGAGATCTTGGTTTTTGTACAAATCATAGGCCAAAGCCTAAGCTAGGGTCTTTCTTACTGGTCCCAGGATAAGTTCTGCCCATTCATGTTTGTCAAAGTCAGTCTTCTGTAGTTAATGATCTTGGTTTTTGCACAGAGCAAAGGATGACATGTCTTCTGATTTCATTTTACCATTAGGTGATGAGATAGGACAACCCTCACTTAGATCAAGTTGTAGCTGTTTCCTCACTTCAGGATGTCATATAAAAACTGGAACATGTTGGTGCCAAAGCAGTATTAGGAATTTCCTAGGGGGAGTTTGGTTCCTGGTGCTGTTGCAGGGAACTATATCAGTTATATGTTTGGGATTTGGAGTTTGGTGTTGGACAGTCAATGTCTGATCACATGGAGTCTAAGTTGGGGCTACATGACACATGTTCAAGGTGGAAGGCACCATGTATTATAAAATGTATGGGTTCTTATCCCTAGTAGATAAGAACTTATTTCTATACATAAAATTTCCCCCTTTTTAGTATGTCTTTACAAAAGGGAATAGTGCCATATTATATTGCTGCTGCATTTGGGGGTAAGAATGACAGGCTGCACAATCTCTGAGCTCTGGTTTTGACCTGAGTTTTTATCTGAAGCAAGGCTTTTTCTTTTAGGTTTTTGTACCAAGCAGAATAAAAACAGGTGAAATTAAAGAAAAAATAAAAATAAAATTAAGAAAGCAATTAAAGAAAGAAAAAAGATGTAAAGACATTTGGGAATAAACATACTAAGAGGTATTACTATAAACACATTAAACATACAAAGGAAATATAGGTATTCCCATTAAGTATTTTGAAATAGTGTGTGTTGGGTGAAATCTAAGGCACATGTTCATCCCATACCATGGTATTGTTGATTTTGAGAAATGATTTGCAGCATTAAGGGATCAATAGTGTCCTTGAGCTGGGGGTCCTTCTGGACTCTGGTAGCATGCAACAGTCCACATTTAGGGGTTGTACGAGAAGAAGGGCAACATAGAATGAGTCAGCAGGAATGTTGGTTGCAGTTTCTTGCCAGAGCATAAGATGAGTTCCCACAATTCTTTTTTTTTTTTATAAATTTATTTAAACACCTTAATTACATACATGATTGTGTTTGGGTTTCAGTCATGTAAAGAACACCACCCATCACCAGTGCAACATTCCCATTACCAATGTCCCAAGTCTCCCTTCGCCCCACCCGACCCCCGCCTGTACTCTAGACAGGCTCTCCATTTTCCTCATACATTCTCATTATTAGGACAGTTCAAAATGTAGTTATTTCCCTAACTAAACTCATCACTCTTTGTGGTGAGCTTCCTGAGGTGATCTGGAACTTCCAGCTCTTTTCTCTTTTGTGTCTGAAAATTATTATTAAAAGGGTGTCTTTCATTTTTCTTAAAACCCATAGATGAGTGAGACCATTCTGCGTTTTTCTCTCTCTCTCTGACTTATTTCACTCAGCATAATAGATTCCGTGTACATCCATGTATAGGAAAATTTCATGACTTCATCTCTCCTGACAGCTGCATAATATTCCATTGTGTATATGTACCACAGTTTCTTTAGCCATTCATCTGTTGAAGGGTATCTTGGCTGTTTCCAGAGTCTTGCTATGGTAAATAGTGCTGCGATGAATATAGGTGTAAGGAAGGGGTTTTTGTATTGTATTTTTGTGTTCCTAGGGTATATTCCTAGGAGTGGTATAGCTGGGTCGTATGGGAGCTCGATTTCCAGTTTTTGGAGGAATCTCCATATCGCTTTCCATAAAGGTTGAACTAGACGGCATTCCCACCAGCAGTGGATAAGAGTTCCTTTCTCTCCACATCCCCGCCAACACTGTTGATTCTCATTCTTTGTGATGTGTGCCATTCTCTGGGGTGTGAGGTGGTATCTCATCGTTGTTTTGATTTGCATCTCCCTGATGATTAGTGATGTGGAACATTTTTTCATGTGTCTTTTGGCCATGTGTATTTCTTCTTTGTCAAAGTGTCTGTTCATTTCTTCTCCCCAGTTTTTGATGGGGTTAGATGTTTTTTTCTTGTAAAGTTCTGTCAGTGCCTTGTATATTTTGGAGATTAGCCCCTTATCTGATGGGTATTGGGTGAATAGTTTCTCCCACTCAGTGGGTGGCTCTTGTATCCTGGGCACTATTTCCTTTGAGGTGCAGAAGCTTCTCAGCTTAATATATTCCCATCTGTTAATCTCTGCTTTCACTTGCTTGGAGAGTGCAGTTTCCTCCTTGAAGATGCCTGTAATGTCCTGGAGTGTTTTGCCTATGTGCTGTTCTATATATCTTATGGTTTTGGGGCTGATATCGAGGTCTTTAATCCATTTGGATTTTACCTTCGTACATGATGTTAGCTGGGGGTCTAAGTTCAATTTTTTGCAAGTGGCTATCCAATTGTGCCAACACCACTTGTTGAAGAGGCTTTCCCTGCTCCATTTAGGATTTCCTGCTCCTTTATCAAAAATTAGGTGGTTGTATGTCTGGGGAACATTTTCTGAGTATTCAAGCCTATTCCACTGATCTGAGGACCTATCCTTATTCCAATACCATGCTGTTTTGATAACTGTTGATTTGTAGTACAGTTTAAAGTTGGGGAAAGTAATTCCTCCCATATTCTTTTTCCCAATAATTGCTTTAGCTATTCGAGGGTGTTTATTGTTCCAAATGAATTTCAAAAGTGCCTGATCCACTTCTTTGAAGAATGTCATGGGTATCTTTAGAGGGATGGCATTAAATCTGTATAATGCCTTGGGGAGTATTGCCATTTTGATGATGTTAATCCTGCCAATCCATGAGCAGGGTATGCGTTTCCATTTCCGTGTGTCCTCTCTTATTTCTTGGAGCAGAGTTTTATAGTTTTCTTTGCATAGGTCCTTCACATATTTAGTCAAGTTGATTCCAAGATATTTGAGTTTGTGTGGCACTATTGTGAATGGGGCTGTTTTCTTAATGTCCATTTCATCCTTATTACTATTGGTGTATAGAAAGGCCATTGATTTTTGTGTGTTAATTTTGTAGCCTGCCACCTTGCTATATGAGTCTATTGTTTCTAGAAGCTTTTTGATAGAGTCTTTAGGGTTTTCTAAGTAGAGTATCATGTCATCTGCAAACAGTGAGAGCTTGACTTCTTCCTTTCCTATCTGGATTCCCTTGATATCCTTTTCTTGCCTAATCGCTATAGCAAGTACTTCCAGTGCTATGTTGAATAGGAGTGGTGAGAGAGGACAGCCTTGTCTTGTGCCAGAATTTAGAGGGAAGGCTTTCAGTTTTTCTCCATTGAGGATAATATTTGCCACTGGCTTGGTTCCCACAATTCTTATATCTGACAAATTCTGCACCCATTGCCTAAGTGATCAAATGTGCCCAGGATACAAGTGAGCAAAGTACATTGTTATGTAATACACCAAATAAACTGATAGAACCAGAGAGAGAAACAGTTCATCTTCTTAAGATTTCTGATTTATATACTTAAGTTCTTTTTACCATGTCTAGCACAATGCCAAACACTTTTTTTTTTTTTACAAACTTTCTAATTATTTGTTAAACATAAAATCCCACTTCCACCCCCTAAGGGTGGAACTTTTCAACTCTCCCTAGCATGAGAAGTATCCAACATTCCCGCCAGTTTCCTGGATCTCCAAACTCTAGTGATATTTAATTTTTTTTGATATTTAAATTCTGATTGTAGATGAATTTTTTAATTCTGATATATCATTCTCAAAAACTCACAACAATTCCTTAAGTATTTTGCCAGACTTCAAATTTTGTAAGATACCAAGTCTTTAAAAAAATGACACCAGCTTGCTTTTCTATTTTTCCTTTCAACATAGATAATGTTTCTAGGCAATCCAAAAGGAAATAATATTATTCACTTATTATAATATAAAACATAACTTATAATAATATGTAATATATAGTATATATTAATATATAATAACATAACTTAATGATATATTAATGCTATAACTAATAATATATATCTTATAATAACATATAACATATAACTTATATAATTTTAACTTATTATAATAACAGTATTAACTTATTTATTCTTCTATGATATCTATGACTTATTTTTTTAATTTTTTAATATAATTTTTATTTTAATCATTGTGGCTTACATATCATTGACAATAATATTTTAGGTACATATTAACATAAAATTAGAGGAATTCCCATCATCGAATTGTCCTCCCTCCACCTCCATTCCCGTCCTGCCTCCCATATCCTCCTCCCTCATCCCCGGGGCTGCTAACATGAGTGGTCCCCTCTGTGCCTAGCTTACTACTTAGTGATCTTACACCTGTTTGGTCTTGGTACCTCCCTTATTTCCCCCTCTAATTGGGAGGTGGGACTAGATAGTTCAAGTTATGTGGTTTTGTTTGAAGAAAAGAAAAGTAATAAACTGGGGTAAAAATCAAAAACGTCGAAAATGGGTGGAGTCCTTCTAGAGGCTCTCATCCTCAGTTTGAGAGATGAAGGGGAAAAAGAAGGTGAAACACCACAACAGTACAAAAAAGAAGTGTCAAATAAAATATCCAGTGAGCACTCCAACAATAAAGATAAGCACCACATAAAAGCCATGGTCTTGAGATGAAAAACATGGCAGAGCGCATAATGGAAGAAAAGAAAAAAAGAAAAAAAAATAAAAATGGAGACAACAGCTTCAATACCCACACCAAAACAAAGAAATTGACAACAACTGGATAAATAAATATATAGAAAAAATTATAATAAAATAAAAAATGTTTTGTGCTTTTTGCCTTTTTTTCCCTCCTGCACAGGCACAGTAAAATTTGGGGTCATTCGAAAAGGAATTCCCTTGGCCTAAGAGATACAGTGTTTCTCCACCATTGAAGTGTATTGTCATGGGATTAACTATAAACTCCTTTCAGGTTCATTTATTCTCCCCGTGGTGCTTTTGTGGTGTATGGAAGACTTCTGCTTCGTCCTGGGTGATAAAGTCAGACTTCTATATCTAGAGATCTTGGTCTCTGCACAGGTCAAGGAGTGGAACTAATGACGAAGTCTTTCTTTGTGGTTCTAGAAGTTCTGTTCCCTCAGTGTCATTTTAATCCGTCTTTTGTGGTTGGTGGTCTTGGTCTTTGCGCTGATCTTAGGATGGAGCCTGGGATAGCCTCTTTCATTATGTTATCAGAAGACCCACTCAGTTGCTATTGTCTCAGTCAGACTTCTGGAATTAGAGATCATGGTTGTTGTGTAGGTCGTAGATCAAACCCTAGACTAAGGCTTTTTTTTTTTTTATTGGCCCCAGAATACATACTGCCCGGTCATTGTTCTATCAGCTACTATGACTTATTTTTATATCCTCACACTGACATTTAGTTTTTTTGTTCATGCTAAAATATAAAGCCTTGCTATCCTTTGACTCCTTAGAAAACTTTGATGGTTTGCTGATGGCAGGTTATACCTTGTGTTAGAGATTTGGATATACATACCACTGTCCTGCCATTTAGAGAGGTCAGGCAGGATTTAGGAGTTAGACAACTTTGTGTGCTGTAGATCACAATTTATATCTTGTAAAAAAAAAGGGGGGGGAGGAAAGTTGGCCTTGCTATTGATAACTTTGCTTCTTTTTGTAAAATAGTCTTTTGGGGGTGGGAGACAGCAATACTCAGGATACTGGGGGGCACTTGCCCAACCAGCTCAGATTATTCAAAGCTTGGACCTGATGATGCAGTAGTGTGTGGGCCCCGCAGTACTGGGTTGCTTCCGGAGCTACACCTGGTAGAGTCTGGGTTCATGTGGTATACAAAGGATCAACTTTAGGGTCTTTGTATGTAAAACTTACTCCTCTGAGATCTGGCATCAGCTCTTTTACTTTAGTTATCATCAATCTTCTATACTTACACATCTGCAAATCTTACTGAGTTGTATTCAACATATTATATAGCTGTTTATTTCTGGCGACTCTTGCATATAAAGCTCCTTGCTCAGATCATATACATACTCTATGTTGATGGAACTATTTCTAAGTTTTACATACTTGAGTTATAATTTTAATGAGAATATATCAACTTTTGAAACAGATGTCATATAGAATGACAAAAACTTTACATAGTTTTAATAGGAAAATTGGAGATAAACTTAAACACAACATTTAAAGGCACAATGAAAGAGATAATAGCTTCTTAGACTGCTCCATGGAATGCAAGATTCTGGCTCCTAAAGATATTTACACTTATCTTTTTGGCTGCTTTGGGGTGGCAGTGGCTGGCATTAGTGGGATTCTTCTTTCTTGTGAATGAAAAATGAAGTTTGAAAGAATGTTCATTACCGTCAGGATATGTGTTGACCGAACTGATTTTTCATCTGCTAGAATGTGTATACTGGCTTCTGTCTCATCTAGAGACCTCTGGGACTAAGAGTAATTGATCAAATTTGCCCGACTCTAATCCCCCACCCCTGTTCTGATATGACTGCAAGACACTCTTTATTTAAAACATGTGAATGACATCATGACAACCACCCCCTTTAATCAAAGCAGGATACAAATTATAAAAACCAATTTGGTTTCAAGCCACTTTGAGAAATGGTGTTATCCCCTTTCCTATATTAAGAGATAATATGTAAAACCTCAGTTCTTAGTCATCTGGTTTGGACTCCACTTACTCCTCCAGTAAAGTGAAAGCATTTTCCTGCTCTTTAGAACCCAGCTAACTAAAAATATAAAACAAATACCCTTCAGTTTTGAATGTAAAGAACTGATGACTTGTAAGGTTGTTTAAATTTTCCGCTTATCCTTTATTTGCCAACATCACATTTTTTACTGTACAGTGTTTTCTCTACCACAGCCTTGTAGATGATGCCCAGTAGGTATTTAAATTAGAATGGGTATAAATGAGGTATAAATGCTGATTTAATGCTAGCAATATATGATCCCTTCCTGGGGCTGGGAAGGTGGCGCTAGAGGTAAGGTGTCTGCCTTGCAAGCGCTAGCGTAGGACGGACCGCAGTTCGATCCCCCGGCGTCCCATATGGTCACCCCAAGCCAGGGGTAATTTCTGAGCGCATAGCCAGGAGTAACCCCTGAGCGTCAAACGGGTGTGGCCCAAAAACAAAACAAAAAACAAAACAAAAAAACAAAACAAAACAAAACAAAAATATATGATCCCTTCCTGAGCATTATTGGGCGCGATGCTAGAAGTCTCCCTGAGCATTGCTGGTTGACTCAGGTATTATAGTATTATAGGACCTGAACAGCCCTCAGACCATCATTGGTTGGTCAGAGTTCACATTCAGGATTAGTAAATTAGTAAATTATTTTCCTTGCTCAGTGCAGATTCTCCTTGGAGTCTGTGTGCTACCATATCTACTCTGATCTACTTTGAGTAGAAAGGAAAGGTGGGTGCATTATATGACCATTCTGAACTTCCTGAGGTATGCTGAGTTCCAGATTCCTATGGGATTTGGCAGAAACAGTTACAACATCATTCTGAAGACTCCCAATAAGAAGCAGGAAGTATTGTCATTTATGAAGCTTAATTTTTAACAAAAATTACTTAATTTAAAGCCCATGTATTACACAGTTGACATAGATGATCACAGTGCATTTGTTTACAGATAAGTGGGAGTAAAATTATTAAAAAGGAAAAAAAAATCAGAAACAAAAAAAAAGAGTACAGCAACAAGAAAATTTGTGAAAATTACTGTATCTCACAAAGTGGTCATCAAGTTATTGTCAGGTTTAATAGGCTTGTGTTGCTAGTTAGTCATTCTGTTACTTCTTTTGTTTCTGAACATTAGGTGGTTGCAGACACCCATTGGTGTTTGAATTGGTGTGTTCCTACCGTGATGTCAGTATTAAAAAATTGGAGTTCTCCAAAAATTCCAAGCACTATTGCTGATACTATGGCTTTTCTGGGGAATTTTTTTTATATGCTAGGGTTTCTGGCAATCTGAGAAGGTGGGGCAGGGTTCCCACACTTACTCCAGAAATGCTCTTGAATTGTCAGCCCAAATACTGGTATACTTGGAGGTTTGGTTAGATTGGTGTCTCTGCAATTGGTGTCTCTGAGTGGTGAATGGGTTTGCTTGTGATGGGTGCAGCTGCAGTGGCTTCAAGAGGGCAGGGACTTGGCTCACCCTCTCCTGAGATTGCTTGCTTTCACCTGCATGTTTGATGCACCCATATATTTTCAGAGCTTGGTTTCTATCGGGAAGAGAGTGAGCCTATGAAGCCGATGAATTGTAGACCTGGCAACTATATTTGTGGATGTATTTTCTGCTGCCAGGGTGAAGCTTAATTTTTGAGCTGTGGTAGAACACAAACATATTGATTATTCACAAGGGAGTTATTGCTTTTTTGGGTAACACCATGAACAGATAACGTTACAAAATGAGGAAACAACATTCCTAAATAATGGGGGCCACTTCACAACAATGCTCGGCAAACAAAGTTTGTGTCAGGCTTAAGGATGCAGTGATCCAAGATTCTGTAGTTATGGAGTCCACTAGAGTTACCTCAGTGTTGTTCAAGGTCCCTCAGGGCTACACCTGACCATATGGTGGAAAGAATTGAGTCTAGGGGCTGGAGCGATAACACAGCTGTAAGGCATCTGCCTTGTGTGCGGCTAACACAGGAGAGACCCCAGTTCGAATCCCTGTATCCCATATGGTCCCCCGAGCCTGCCAGGAGTACTTCTTAGTACAGAGCCAGGAGTAACTTGTAAGTGCCGCCAGGTGTGACACCCCCCCCCAAAAAAAAATAAAACGAATTGAGTCTGGATTGTGTGCATTCATAGTTTGTTCCCTAACTAAGCATTGTCCTATCTCTAGACTCTTTCATTATTTTTTAAAAAGTAAAATTGTTTTATTTAGGGATGATGAAGGAGGAGAGAGTAAGGGAAAGAGTAACACATTAAAAAAAAGGGAGAGCCTAAGGCAGCCAATAAAGTAAAAGAAAAACTAATTATACATCACAAGTTGAGATGTGGCCAGTCCCAGAATGGCGATGTGCTTTTTTGTTACTTTCAGCCTGAAACTTCTTGACATTTTGAATGGTAAAACTTCCATTTAGACTGAGAATTCATTAAATTAAAACTAACTATTGAAAGGTACTATGAGCAGTAAGAAAATGTAGTGTCATGGTTATTATCTGTAAGAAATGGATAATTCAGTTCTGCATTTCCAAACCATTTTCTTTGAAACCTTAGTTCCAAGACATTTTCTATGAAAACAGAATTCTATGTCCAAAGAAATTAACTTCACTTGTGGAAAGTCACAACCTATCAAAAGCTTTGGGAAATCCTGAAGTGAAGAAAGAACTTAATTTTGTTTAACCTGGTTTATCAACTTTGTTTAATCTGAAGTTTATCTGACCACAAATTACATTTCTCATGCAATACCTAGAAACCTCTCAAGGAACATATTTTTGGAAAAGATGGTTTTGTGGGTTTAAAGAAAGGGATTATATATCCTAAATTTTTATATTACCTGTAGAAGTTTGTTGCAAATAAGCTTTGAGAAATACTTCGTCAAACAAATATGCTGCCAAACCCAGGTGGTTAAAATACTGACTTCCAATCGCTGCCCAGAGATAGGTGCCTGCTGGCTGTATTAGTACTTCTTGGGGAAGGTGTTATAAATACAAAATTTTGGGGCTCTATTTCTGTTGCCTCAGATTTAATGGGTGTGTGATTGGACCTGAGTGTAATAATTTTCCACGTGGTTCTCAGCCACGGTTTGTTAAAGTACCACTGGTTGATAAAATAGAATACATGAGGCCCAAGTTGTGTAGTTGGAATCTCTTTTTTTTTTTTTTTTTTGTTTTTTTTTTTTTGGTTTTTGGGTCACTCCTGGCAGTGCTCAGGGGTTACTCCTGGCTCTATGCTCAGAAATTGCTCCTGGCAGGCACAGAGGACCATATGGGACACTGGGATTCGAACCAACCACCTTAGGTCCTGGATCGGCTGCTTGCAAGGCAAACACCGCTGTGCTATCTCTCCGGGCCCTGGAATCTCTTTCTTAAGCTTCTTTATTCCATGTTCACAAACTAAATAGTAGTTTTTAAAATAAATGTCCATTGGTACCATGGTGAATGAACTCAGGCAAATCTAAAGCAGGAGACCTGTAGGTAGGAAAATACTTACAGAAATTGAACATTTTAAAATTTGGCAAAACGCATTGTTTTGAGAAATTTGAACAGGACTGAGAGAAAATGAAAATATCATAAAATTAACAATAGTAGATTTATCTAGAGCAGACCATCCATGCCCCAGTTATATTAAAAATTCTGGCAGGTGCATAAATAATGTAAATAAATGTGGGAAGGGCTAATAAAACAAAATTAGAATAGCTCTAGAATTGGACTGATTTTTAGATTTGTTGCACTAGTACTTCTGGCCATATGGAGTTTCCCTAGATTATAATAAGGTGGTTTAAAAATCTTGGAAATTTGCCTGAAAGTTTCACTATGTCCATGTACTAAAATTCTAGGTTGTGGGATAAGGCAGATAAGATGATATTTTCAACATTAGCACTATGTATGCTATACAACAGAATAAAAATTTAAGTGGGATCGTAAACTTTAGAGTCATAAACTATAGTCTTCCATAATAGACAATATTCTATAAATACATACTGAATTTTTTCTATAATTTATACCATAGATATTGATGTTAGTCCTGAATTGAGCCTCTTACTAAAATTTATAGAAATTAGGTCTCACAGTTATTTTATATATGCTGGTAATCAGAGATAATTGATTGCTAGTTGGTTTTATTTTTCCAGATTAAAAACAATCTGAAGAAAGTTCTCAAATATTGTCATACTAGCCAAAGCTGACTTACAAGATTTAGTGGGTAAGGTGAGATGGTGATAAATTTAAATATATATACATATATATTACATATAAATATATTGGTTTTTGGGGTCACACCTGGTAGCACTCAGGGGTTCCTCCTGGTTTCTACACTCTGAAATACGCTCCTTGCAGCTCAGGGGACCATATGGATGCTTGGATTCGAGACCACCGTCCTGCAAGCAAGGCAAACACCTTACCTCCGTGCTATGTCCCAGCCCTAAACTGGATATTAGGCACATGCAAGGCAAGTGCTTCTATCACTGAGCTACATCTTCAGCCTCAAAGATTTTTAAGAATACTTACAATTATTTCTCAAGGAACCAGTGATCTAGTGTAGCTGGTGTGGGCTTGCCTTGCACATGACCGATCCTGGTTGGATCCCTAATATTCCATATGGTGCACTACCAAGAGTGATTTACAAGTGCAGAGCCAAGGTAACCCTGAACATTGCTGCGTGTGGCTCCTCAACACCCCCTATTATTTCTCAAGAATAAATATGTCATTCATAGGGCACAAAGAAATCCTGTCATTTGCGAATCACAAAGATGAAGGTAGAAGACCACAATTCTAGGTGAATAACACTATATGATTTCACTGATATGTCTATAGAGGAAGCACAGAAAAAATTAAATAAGACAAAATAAATCAATAGACTCTAAGACCAAATTAATGGTTATCAAAAAGAAAGGGGATAAGGTAGATGAAGTCAGCTAAAATGGTCAAGTACATACTAAAAATGGAATCATTGTGGGAAAGTTGACACAGTTATCAGAAATCTGAAGTTATAATGATGCAGACTAGAAAATTATATGTTATCATGTATTGTTACTTTAATAAAAAGTAAGATGTCCTAAAGAATAAATTAATAGCATTGAAAGTACTGCCAAACAGTGGTATTGTTTAAAAATTTTTATATGTGTGATATGCATATGCCCTTTTCTTCTCTACCTAATTCTTTTTTTTTTGCTAGTAATTTTGAAGCCAGTAAAAAACTTTAGAAATGTATCTGCAGGCAATACTTTTTACCCTTTGGAATTAATAACCTCATAATTACCTTTATGATGGATAATGTTTTATATGGTTGGTAAACAAATCAGTAAATCTATACAACTGAGTGTTATGGACTGAGTAGAGTAATTACACATTGACATGAGAAGATAGTCACTAAAGAAAATGATGCTTAACAAACGGTGTTAACATAAGGGACTTTTTACACTAGCAGCCCAGAGGGCTAAGGGTGGAGATATGGAATGCCAGCTAGGAACAGTGGCAGATGGAGGACAACAATAGTGGTGGGAATTGTCCTAATTCACTGTCAGTAGGTACCTTACATATAACTGTGAAAGACTTGCAATTCACATTGGTCTCAATAAAAATTATAAAAAGAAGATACAGTGACATGCACCAGTTTTTGATATGACATCCTGACAATGAGCGAAATGGCAACAACATGATCTAAAGAGCAGGTTGTCTTACCTCCCCACCTAAGGATAAGACAAATCAGAAGACACGTCATCTTTTAATCTGTGCAAAAGCCAAGATTTGCTAACTACAGAGACTGACTGTGACAACCATAGACTGGCAGAACTTATCCTGGGACCAATAAAAAGATCCTAGTCTAGGCTTTTGGCCTATATAATTTTTACAACAACCAATATCTCTTAATTCCAGAGGTCTGACTGAGACAACTGCAACTGAGCAGAACTTCTGGAAACAGTTAAAAACACTCTTTCCTAGGCTTCCTCCTAGGATCGGTGCAAAAACCAAGACACTGAACTGCAGAAGACAGTTTAAAACAATAGTGATGGAACGGAACTTATAGAACCGTAAAGAAAGACTCCAACCTAGGCTCCATCCTACAGCCTGTGCAAATATCAAGATCTCTAGTTACAGAGGCCTGATTTTATCACCCACGACTGAGTTGAAAGTCTCCAGACATCACAAAAGGACCTAGGGGAGAGTAAAAGAGCATATATGGAGCCTGCAGTTATTCCCATGACAGTATACTTCAAGGACAGAGAAACCCTGTATCTCTTAGGCCAAGGGAATTCCCTTTCTTATCTCCCCAATATTTACTGTGCCTATGCAAAAAAAAAAAAGCACAAATTAATTTTTTGGTTTTGTTATTGTCATTGTTTTCTTTTTTCCCTGTTTTTTTTTTTTTTTTTTTTTTTGCTTTTGGTTTGTGTTTTTTTTTCAGGACCGTGATTATTTTGTGGCTGTTGTCTTTATTGCTGTGGTGCTTTTCAGGTTTTTTTATTTGATTTTTTTTGTATTGTTGTTATGTTTTTCTTCCTTTTTCCTTTTCTTCTCTTACATTGATATTTATAGTCTCTAGGAGGACTCCTCCCATTTTTTGCTTGTTTGATTTTTGCCCCATTTTATTTTTTTTTTCTTTCCTTCAAACAGAACCACATAACTTGAACCATCTTCTTCAGGCTCAAAAATGGAGGGGGAAATAATGGAGGGCACCAAGAACAAACAGTCATATCAATATTGAGTAGAAATAAAAAAGGATCAGCCTTAAACACCAAATCCAAAGCCAATGACAACAGAATCGATACCCAATCTACAATGAGCTAAACACTTAGAGGACGATGTACACTAGCAGCCCAGAGGACAAAGGAGGGGGATATGGGATGCATGCTGGGAACAAGGGTGGAGGGAGGACATCATTGGTGGTGGAAATACCCCTGATTCAATGTTACGGTGTACCTAAAGTATTACTGTGAAAGATTTGTAATCCACTGTGGTCAAAATAAACATAAAAAAAAGAAGATACTGTGTTAAGGGAAAAACAATAAAAACCAATGTGATTCCCTATTAAGGCTATTTATTTTATATGTAAATTCAAAAGGAAAAAATCAACTTAAAATTGTGTTAGCCTGAAACCAAAATGAACTGTCCTAAAGAATTGTTCTGGGTCGGAAAGATAGCACAGTGGCATTTGCCTTGCAAGCAGCTGACCCAGGGCCTAAGGTGGTTGGTTTGAAACCCAGCGTCCCTTAGGTCCCTCCTCCCCCCCCCCATGGCCTGCCAGGAGCTATTTCTGAGCAGATAGCCAGGAGTAACCCCTGAGCGCTGCCAGGTGTAACCCAAAAACCAAAAACCAAAGAAAAAAAAAAAAGAATTGTTCTAAGTTCTAATATTAACACCACATTAACCTAAGTTTTCCCTTGTTAGGGGGCCTTTTCTTATGACCCACAATCCCTTTTGAAAAATCAAAGCAGAGAGGTGAAATAACCTGCTCATGATCACAAAGCTCATGAATAGCAGATCTGGGATTTCAAGAAACCAGCTTGTCTGCTGCTACTGCAGCCTGCATTCCTTGGCTCAGGAAAATGAACCAGAATAGAAGTGCCGTTATTGGAGGGTGCTATCGAATGAGTACTTTCATTTTTATTACATTATAGCCTGCCGCCATTTACTCTTTCAAGTGAGAGAAATAAAAATACAGATGAAAATGAAGACTGTCTCCTCTACTTAAAGAATAGAGTCAAAAGTATAACACAAAATGGTATGGTATCATGCTATTTACTGTTGAGTTGTATCTCTTAGGCCAAGGGAATTCCCTTTCTAATCTCCCCAATATTTCCACAATAGTGGAAAGACACTCTTTAAGAGCATACATATTGGCCTTCTCTAGCTTGGAGATTTGCCCTCACCCTGACCTGAGTTATGTACTCTCTGCTTTCTTCCCTGGAGAAGCTCCTGTCCTTTTTGAACACTCTCTCTCTGTCTCTCTCCCTGTCTCTCTCCCTGTCTCTCTCCCTCTCTCTCTCTCTCTCTCTCTCTCTCTCTCTCTCTCTCTCTCCTCTCTCTCCCTCTCTCTCTCCTCTCTTTGTCTCTCTCTCTCCTCTCTCTCTCCCTCTCTCTCTCCCTCTCTCCCCCTCTCTCTATCTGTTTCTCTGTCTCTTTCTAATAATTCTCTGAGTAAATTCTCTAAAGAAAACTATTTTATTTCACTATTTTGTCTCCTGATTTATTTTGAAAGGAAAAATGATATTCCTGGAAAGCCTGAGCAGAGGTAAGGACTGAATTTTCTTTTAGTGCAGAGAATAATTCCTCAACTCCAGCCTAAATCCATGACTCCTCAAGAACTCAATTGGTAGGAACAGTTTCTGGCTCATTGATAATTTGACCTTACCAGCCCTACCACATGCCAGGCTTTTTTCTGGGTGACCAGGTGGGTCAAGTAGGTAGAAGCATTCTTTTTTCAGCTACCTTCCTGGCCTCCATTAACAAGTTTCATGCACCCCAAGCCCAGTATGTGGGTGTTATTAAATAACAAAGTCAATATTATTTTATGCAACCTCACACACATAAGAATTGCCTAAAGAATTGCATTGCATATTGCCTTAACATTGCAGATGAAAACTTTGCCATGTCATGAGTGAGTAGAGTCCAAGATGACCTTGGTAAAGAATTGGCAAAATAATCCAATACATTTAAGGAGCTGAATTATATTTAAGAGTTGAATAGCACTGAATTAATAAAATGTCAGAGTAAATACAAAATAAAATTTGTATTTATTGTGTTAAGAGAAACAGGGGCACAAGATATACCAGGTGATTATGACCAGGGTCTGCTCACTCCTTGGACAGATCAAAATAGCTTCTTCTCCTTTTTTTGTTTAGTGGTACCTTTAGTGCTAACTGGCACCTTCTCATGAAATGATATGAAAAAGTTCCTTTCATTTTGTTCTGTTTTGGAGTCAAAGTGGTGCTGGAATTTGAACCTGGAGCTCTCACAGGGAAGCATGCACTCTAACCTTTTGAGCCAACTCTCTGGACCAGGAATGAAAATTTTGTATAGTATTCTGAATGAAGTAAACCAATTCTAGAAAGAATTTCTTATAATTGTCCCCAAATTCACATGAATATGTTTTTTTATTATTAACTAATGTAGAAAAACAATGTTTTACTATACTCTGTCATTTTCTAATGAGAAAAAAAATCACCCCCTCCTTTATAGTATAATTTAATTCTGGTTTGTATTAAACATTAATATAGAATAAAACCTCAGGAAAGTATAGTTTATTACATGTTTTGGCTTTCCAACAACTTAGCCCTTTGCTATCAGATTACCATTTCAATCCTGAAATGTTTTCAGGCTACTTATGATACTACAGTAAAAGCAATATTTGCTGAGTAAATATTATCTGTATTTCTAGAAGAACTTTGCTAGAAGTGTTGAGAAAGAAAAAGAAACATAAATACACACCACCATTCTATCACTCCAATTATTTTTGGATTCCATAGATTGAGAATAAAGTAGACATTACAATTTAGAAGTTGTAAGCTTCCAAACAGATGGACAGGCATTGTTAATGTGACAGTAATTACTGTGAGGTTCTATATTAGAGAGTTTGACTAACTGGATTATGTTATTTGCTGTTTCTAAAATTAATCAAAAAAAGAAACCAAAATAAAATTGGGGGTATTATTTAAAAATTATGAACATCATATATACATTGTAAAAAATAAAAATCATGCAGAATTTTAGAAAGAAAAATAATATAAACCACATGTTCAGAGATAACGTATGCTCTTATTTTAGTGTAATTCCAAATTTTTATTATGAGCTCTTATTGCAAACAGGAGACCCAAACTGTTAAAGAAAAAAACTGTTTTTGCATTTAATAATATGGCATTCCTCTACATAAAATTAATATAATTCCATATGTATAGTTGTTTTTTAATAAATTGTTTATATGGGAAGGTAACAATAAATAAATCAGTCATATGTATTTGAAATTTGGATAATTTCAAATTTTATTTTATTTTCAAGTTTATAAAAAGATAATATATAAAGGTTCCCACATACATTCACATATAAATATGCAGCTACATGTGAATAAAATGCATACATTAATTTCAATATGTTATGTGTACATATACTTTATGTTCATTCACTTGATTATTTTCTTAGGATTAATTCTTGGAGTTTTTGCATCAGGATCAGACATCTTTTCATCTTGACACCATATTGACAGAACTTGGTCCAGTCCATTCATAGACTTTATTGGCCTGTGAAATGAAGGTGTCTGTACCGAAACAAGTCATCAATGTTGATATTATTAATTTTTTAACATCTGGAACTATTCTAGGTTTTAAAAAGTACTTTAAAAGGTTAAATATGCTTTGGAGGCAAGCAGTGTTTAGGGGATCTCAGACCTTTCCTGGGATCTCCTAGTTCTAAGGTTGACTATCCTTTCATGTTCAGTAGCTCTTTAGACATTTTCTCATGACCTGTTGGCTTGTGGCTTTTATCTACTTTTCTGCTGAGAATATTTTTCTTTCTTGAAAATTTGAAATTAGTTTTCATATACTTATTAGTTACCTCTTACTTTCTCATGAGCTCTGTCACATTTTTCATGTCTCATTTTATGTCTTTACTTACGTTTTGTTTTCACAGAATTTTTAACTCTATAAGGAATTTGGCTTGAGAAATATTTCTCATGGGAATTCCTGTTTGTGGTTATTGTTCTTTCTTGATTTAATTTACAAAACCCATCTAGTATAGGACTATTAATGAAATATTGTGCTTATCTAGGGTGAATAAAAAGGATTCAGTATTTTGTAATTGAAAACAGATGGTATTTTCCAAGTATTCAGTCATTAAAGTTTGAACTAGCATTTCTTATTCCATTCATGTATGCACTATTCAACACACACATCCACACATATTGTCATGAGATGTTCAAAGCAGCTGGAGAACATAGTTTGCATGCAGTGAGCTCTGGGTTTGATCCCCAGTCCTACACATTTCCCTTAGCATGAAGCTGGGAGTAGTTTCTGAGTACTACCAGCCGTGGCCCCCAAACAAAAATAAAGGAAAAAGACATGTTTTTATACTTTTCTAATTTGTTTCTGATTTTTGTACATATGTATCTTTACAGTTCAGGGACTTGTGTTAAGGTAATACATATGTGGAAACACACACAGCTGTTGAACAACTTAGTCTTTTCATGTTTTCACTTTTTCACTTATATACCAGTTCAGCATTGTGAGGGAGAACAAACCTAGCTCTCTGAAAGTATAAACCCCAGAAAACCACCACAGCCCTAAAATGGGTAGGAGGAATGAAAGTTGCTTATATGTAGTGACTGCTCAAAGAACAGAAGTCGCAGAACCTTCTTTTTAAGGTTCATGAAACTGCCCTTTTTATTTTGGTAACTGAAAGGTAGTAGAAAGGACAATAATTCAGCTATGAGCCAATGAAAAAGGACTTGGTAAATGCTTGCCAAATGCCATTTTACAATCATCCATTTGAAAAGCAAATAGTGATCTTATTGCAGAGCCCAGCTCCATGCGTTCAGTCAAATTTCCTCTGAAGAAATCATGAAGTGAGCTGCCACCCACAATTCAAGTGGTTTATATGTTACCTCCAGGTTTTAATAAAAACGAAAACCCCCCTGAGCCCAATTCTCCCGACATGGCTCTCTATGTGCAAAGGGTGAGTTGAACAGAAATAATTAAGGACAGATTGAGAACTTTAAAAAAAACTAAACTATGAATTAATTCAGAGGTCCTAAGAGTTGTTTAAATTCTTTTTGACCTTGTCTTATAAACAAACCTTATTTTTGTAACCTTGGCTGCTTTGTAAAGTTGACTTTTACTATGTAGCATCTTCCCATGTGACTAGTTTCTAAGTGTTCAGTCAAACATGAGACCAAGAGATAGGACTAACAATATGCTAGAAGTTGAATTATTACTCAGGACATAGGATATAGACTTTGCAAAAGAGAAACAGTTTTCACATGCACATTTCTGATTTAGTTGGGGGCTATACTTTTATGGCCATCTGGACCTTCAGAGACTCCAAGCTCATTTCAATTGCTAGTTTAAAGGTACGATATATTTTAGTAATTTGGCATTTGTTTACTATTATTGTCAGTGAATTCACATTCGGGAAATTTATTTTTAGTTAATGAATGCTGCTGTACTTGAGAGGGCCCCTCAAACACCAATAGGCTTCAAGACCCCTGTGTCAATTGAGTTGAGTAATCTTTATGTATTTTTGCTTCTCTTTGGGAAAAATTTATAGATTTGGGGGCAAATTCTTTCAGCATTCTAAGATAGAGTTCTTGAGACAGTATATATAAAACAACTGGTAAGGTGCTAAAATAGAGTTTTGGGGGCCGGAGAGATAGCACAGTGGGGAGGGCATTTACCTTGCCTTGAGTTTGATCCCAGCATCCCAGCACCTCAGAGCTTGCCAGGAGTAAATTCTGAGCACAGAGTCAGGAATAGCCGCTGAGTGCTGCCGGGTGTGGCCCAAAAAGGAAAAAAAAAAGTTTTGGTATAGCTTCTAGAGAATTTAGAATAGTGATATAATCTTTTAGCATTATATAAACTGATGTTTTAAAATCTTAAAAGGAAAATGGGGTCAGGAAGAAAACAGAATCTGAATTGCAGACATTTAAAAGTGATGATTGTGGCCCTTCAGTGGGGAGGAGGTGGGAAAGGACCAGGCTTCATCAACATTGGGGAACAGGGGACTACCTAGGTGATTGTTAGGTGATTTAGTCTCATGAGGCTTACTGCCTCTAACATATTGCTTAGCTCATAGAGAGCAGGGCTCAAAACAACACTTTCTGAATTCAGTACAGAGTTCCCTATGGGGGCATCCCCAAGTATGTTTATTACCATGTTACATATGATTAAATGAAAATTCATACACATTAAGAAACTTCCCCGACTCACACTGTGATAGAACTGGGACTCAATTCCAGGTTTGTTGCTACTTGAGCATAATTATGAATCATTAGTATTCTCCAATGTTTTTTAAATTCCAGAATCCTTACTTCTTTTGGAATATATGCAATTGTTTTAGGTTTGGAGAGGTAGTACATGGATCTAAAGTCCCTGCCTGACATGTTACCAATCCTTGTTTGATTTCCTGGTACCATGTATGGTTCCTTGAGCATTGCCAGGAGTGATCCTTGAGGACAGAACCAGGAACCAGAGCGAACTCCTGAGCAGCAACACTGTATGTGACCCACAAATTAAAAATAAAACAAATCCCAAATCCAAAATGAAAATATTAAATTGTTTTAGGTGAGACACAAAGACATCTTTAAAGATATATATACATACATATAAATATATATAACATATATAGTATATGTAGATGTATCTACTCAAACACATCTTTAAAGATATATATATATATTTATATATATATATATATAAAGTCTATATTTTTCTTTTGGCGCTTCAATATCCATTGTCTACACTTGTCTGTTTATGTGGTATATTTTAAGGAAAATCACATTCACAAATAGTAGGTGACAGTCAAAATGTTTTAAGTTACCGTGAAATACTTTTGAGATTTTTTTTGGGGTTATGTTTTCTTATTTAGATAGCAGTTTACTGAACTAATAGGATATATCTTGTGAATAAAATCATATAGTATGTGCTCTTTGTGTCTGTTTTCTCTTAGCATGGTTTTTATTATTGCTATTAATATTATTGAGATAGCATAGCTTACAATCCAGTTAAACTTTATGCCATCTTGGCCACCTCTAAAGATGTTGATGCCTATGGGAATGCATGACAAATACCTTCTCCCATTCCTTCCTGATAATTTTCAAAGCTAATTTCTTTACATATCTATATACTGGGTTTTGGGACTACACCTAGGATGTTCAGGGGCTAATCCTGACTCTATGATCACTCCTAAAGATTCTCAGAAAACCATAGGCTGAGCCTATGGTGCTAGAAATAGGACACATGCAAGGCAGGAGTCTTGCCTCTTGTGTTACCTCTTGGCCCATTTAAAATGATTTAAGGAGCAAGAGCGATAAAGTGCTTGCCTTGCAAGCAGCCAACTCTAATTTGATCTCAAGCATCCCATATGGTCCTTTGAGCCTGCCTGGAGTAATTCCTGAGTGCAGAACCAGGAATAACCTTGAGAATTACTGGGTGTGGCCCCCAAACAAATAAACAAAAGATTAAAGGAGATTATGAGCTTTTTAGTCATGGTAGAAAGGTAAGGACACTGACAAAAAAAAGATAAGAAAAAAAAAAAAAGGAAAAACGGGGGATACTGGAGTGATAGCACAGCAGTAGGGTGTTTGCCTTGCATGCGGGCTGACCCAGGACAGACCTGGTTCCATCCCCAGCCTCCCCCAACCAGGAGCGATTTCTGAACACATAGCCAGGAGTAACCCCTGAGAGTCACTGGATGTGGCCCCAAAACAAAACAAAACAAAAAAGAAAAAGAAAAAAAGAAGGGGGAAGATCAGAGGTAGGGAGTTGCTTTGCACAGAGTTGATCCCCAAGACCCCAAATGATCTTTGAGAACGGCCAAGAGTGAATTCTTAGAGCAGAGCTAGAAATTAAACCCAAGTATAGCTGGGTGTTGTTCCCACCCCCTCAAAGAAAACAAGACCAAAAACAATGACCTTGATAATTGCTCTCAGAAAATGCCAAAAAGGGAGTCAACAAAAGTTTCTTGACCTTTGGGGATATGAAGTCTTCCTTATGAACAATTTCCTTCTGGCCAATTCATTCTCTTATCCTTGTTGTTAGAATTTACACACTCATGAATTACCTGCGCAAATGGAAGTGATTGTTTTACATATGACTGCTATAAAAAACATGCATAAGGAAAGCCCAAGAGTTAATGAAGAAAAATATAAAAAACACTTTAATTTTCATTTACAGAATTATGAGCCATGTAATGTTCTCTACTCAGCAGTGTCACTGTTTTATGCTTTCTTACAGTTCATAACTTATTCTAGGTATTAAATCTGTCACATTTCCTTTTAGGCCTGCAGTGAAGAATTTACAGCAGGAGACCCAGAACTGACCCAGCAATTTGAAAACATAACACAGATATGAATCCAATTATTCTTCATCTAAATGTTGACACTTAGGCTCTGCATCAATACATGACATTTGAACTGGTCACATTTAATATCCCACTCATCAAAGTCAACCCAGAAACAAAAGCAAAAAGATTATTTCATTTTCAGAATAGAGTTAGAACCAAAAAAGCTGAGTGGTTGTCAGTCTGTTCTATATAATATGGACACTGACATAAAACATGTTCTTAAAAGTTGGATAAGAATAGAGTATATTCTTCTCCTTAATTCCTGCTCTGGTGTGTGGGTTCTCCCCTTTTCAACATGCTCTTTACAGATCATATTTGCCCTGAAAAAGAAAGAGTTACTTGTACAAGTTCTTAAAACAAAACAAATCACTCTGCAGCAGGAACCTCTCAGTGGCTCAGTGCTCAGGGCTGAGGGTTCCTTGCCAAATGTTCCGATCATTTCTGTTTTCATTCTTTGTAAAATCAGCAACTGGAACTGCTTATAATGTTTTCCACAAAACATATAACTAGACCAAACAGGAGTCTTAGGAAAGAAGGAGTAGGCAAGGGAACATTGCTTTGTGAATTTTAAAAATTTCAATAAAAAGTTCAGGAATGAAGGCAGAAATAATAACAAAAAATCTTTATATATAAGTATCAAATGTGGTGTTTTATTTCTTCCCTCTACAACAGGGAGAATAGGGAGACATGCTATCAGACTGACTAAAAATGAGAAATAAATAACATGATTAAGTGCTTTTTCAAGGGTGAAAAAACTATTTTCATGTCCTCAATGCTGAACAAAGAAAACATTCAAAGATTACAGGATGTGAGCATAAGAAGAGATAGTGTTGCAGATGCTCAAATACTCATGTTCCTCTTTTTGGGACTGTGGTTATTGTTTGGTTGTTGTATTTATTGCTGAGGTGCTTTTTGAGTTTTTTTGTTAGATTTTTTTCTTTTTCTTTTTTTGTAGTATTGCTGTGTTTTTCTTCCCTTTTCCCTTTCTTCCCTTAAACAGGTATTTATAGCCTCAAGAAGGACTCCTTACATATTTTGCTTCTTTGATTTTACCCCCCCCCTTTTTCTTTCCTTTTTTTTTCTTTTCTTCAAACAACTATATAACTTGAACCATCTTGTTCTGCCTCTCAAACTGATGGGGATATAATAGAGGTTACCAAGACCAAACAGTTGTATGAACATTGAGTAGAAATAAAAAATGATCAGAATTAGGTACCAAATCCGAAGTCAATGACAACAGCATCGATACTCAATCTACAACAAGCTAGACACAGAGGGGACCATTTACACTAGCAGCCCGGGGAGTAAAGGAGGAGGATATGGGATGCATGCTGGGAACGAGTGGGGAGAGGGAGGACAACATTGGTGGTGGGAATGCCCCTGATTCAATGTCACTATATACCTAAAATTTTATTGTGAATGATTTGTAATCCACTTTAGTCAAAATAAAAATACTTATTTAAAAAAAAAAGAAAGATGGGAAAAATAAAATAAAAAGATGAAATTAATGAAACAGACAAACAAAAGATAAAAGCCAAAAACAAGGCACAGAAAAAGAAGGTCATAGACCTTGGTCTTATGTGATCAAAGTTAGGTTTTATATAAAAAAATTACTTTTTGGAGACATGTTCAACTTCTATAGAAGATCATGAACATCAAGGGACAGATAACATACTCTTCTCAAGGGGAAAAATCTTAAACTTCTTTTTTTATCGTGTGAACCAGGCACCAAATTTTTAAAAATGCTTTTATTGATTGAGAGTCTATAGTTTACAATATTGTGAATAATAGTTTCTCATGTGTAGATAGAGATCTTTGCATTATTTCAATTGATTTCCTCTGGTTTTGTTTTCCCATTGCCTTTATATCTGGCTTTCTCCCCTCCCCTTAGGGGTGGGGCTTTGTTTTTTTATCTTAATAAATGCTAGTCAGGAGGCCTGAGCTGATGTTAATAGAATAACATCTGTAGAAGTGAAGGAAAATATCCTTAAATTGTTTTTATCTAAAAGGCTAACAACAACTACGACAGAATAAAAGTTAAATGAAACAGTTTCAGTTCTATTAAGTCTGTTAGCATTGAAAGCAATGTGATGGCCACATTATTGTAAGAAATTTTCTCTTTTTATCAAATTTTTACATTGTCTCTAATTTTCTATAATTTCATGCTTAGGTATTATTTTATTTTAATTTCTATTGTGAATAAAATGAATTATGAGCTTTTCGCAGTGCTATTTAAGGTATATAGTGACAATGAATCAGGGGGCATTCCCACCACCAGTGCTGTCCTCCCTCCAGTTCCCAGCATGCATCCTATATCTCCCTCCTTTGCCTCCTACCCCCAGACTGCTAGTGTAACTGGTTCCCTCTGTGTAAAGCTTGTTGTAGATTGGGTATAGATTCTGTTATCATTGACTTTCAGTTTGGTGATTAAGTCTGATCATATTTTATTTCTACTCAATGATCATACGACTGTTTTGTCCTGGTACCATCCATTCCCCCCCCCCACCTCAATTTTTGCATCAGAACAGATGTTTCAAGTTATGTGGTTCTGTTTGAAAAAAAAAGGAAAGAAAAAATAGAAAACTGGGAAAACTCTAGATAGCTAGAGATTATAAATATCAATTCAAAAGAAGAGGGTAAAAGAAGAAAATAACAACAACAACAACAACAACAAAACAAAACCAAAACTAAACTAAAACAACAACACAAAACAAACAAAACATAAAAAACAAAAAAACAAAACCAGCAATTACACAAAAAGCACAACAACAAAGGAAAAAGAAAGAAAAAAGAAAGAAAAGAAAAGAAAAAAAGAAAAAAGGAGAAAGGAGGGGGCTGGTGTGGCAAGGTTTCGTGCTTTATTTTCCCCTTCCTTTTTATTTGCATAGGTACAGTAAGTATTGGAGAGATTAGAAAGGGAATTCTCTTGGCCTAGGGTTTCCACCCTTGAAGCATACTCTCATGGTAACAACTACAGGCTCCATACACGCTCATTTGAACACCCCAATGTCTTTATATGGTGCCAGAACACTTTTCACTCAGTTGTGGATGATAAAATCAGGCCTTGGTAACTAGAGATCTTGGTATTTTCACCGGTCATAGGATGAAACTTAGGATAGATTCTTTACAGTTCTAGAAGTTTTGTTCCATCACTGTTGTTGTAATCAGTCTTCTGTAATTAGTGGTCTTGGTTTTTGTACAGATCCTAGGACAAGGCCTAGGATAGAGTCTTTCATTATGTTTCCAGAAGTTCTGCTCAGTTGCAGTTGTCAAAGTCAGACCTCTGGAATTAGAGATCTTAATTATTGTACAAATCCTTGGCCGAAGCCAAGGCTAGGATCCTTCTTATTGGTTCCAGGATAAGTTCTGCCTAGTCATGGTTTTAAAAGTCAGTTTTCTGTAGTTAGCAATCTTGGTTTTTGCACAGAGCAAAGGACAACATATCTTCTGATTTTATCTTACCATTAGGTGATGAGACAACCTGCTCTTAGTTCAAGTTGTTGCCATTTTCTCATTGACAGGATATCATATTAAAACTGGCATGTCAATGCCAGAGCAGTATTAGGAATTTCCCAGGGGGAGTTTGGTTCCTGGTGCTGTTGCAGGGAACTGTGTCAGTTCTATGTCTGGGATCTAGGATTCAGGTTTGGACTGTCCATGAAAGATCACATGAAGTCTAAGTTGGGTCTACATGACACATGTTCAGGGTGGGAGGCACCCTGGATTATAAAATGTATAAGATCTTATTCCTAGCAGATAAAAGCTTGTTTCTATACATAAAATTTCCCCTTTTATAGTATGCTTTTGCAAAAAGGAAACGTGCCATCTTATATTGTTGGTGCATTTGGGGGAAAGAATGACAGGCTACACTATCTCTGTGCCGTGGTTTTGACCTGAGCTTTTATCCCAGGCAAGACTTTTTCTTTTCGGTTTTCATACCAAGCAGAACCAAAACAGTTGACATTAAGGGAAATATATATTGATGAATAGATAAAATAAATAATTTTTTAAAAAGTAATTAAAAAGGGGCTGGAGAGATAGCATGGAGGTAAGGCGTTTGCCTTTCATGCAAGAGGTCATCGGTTCGAATCCCAGCGTCCCATATGGTCCCCCGTGCCTGCCAGGAGCAATTTCTGAGCATGGAGCCAGGAGTAACCCCTGAGCACTGCCGGGAGTGACCCAAAAACCACAAAAAAAAAAAAAAAAAAAGTAATTAAAAAGTGATTTAAGAGACTACCTTACATTTGGGAATAAATAGACTGAGATATTATTATAGAGGTATTAAATGTATAAAGGAAATATAGGCTTCCCCAGTAAGTCTTTTGAGATATTCTTGTGAGGATGAAATTCAAGGCATATTTTCATCACATCCCTTGGTCTTGTTGAGTTTGAGAAATGATTTGCAGCAGTGAAGGGTCCTTCCGGAGCTCAATCTGGTAACATGCAACAGTCCACATTTGGAGGGGGGGGAAGAAGGGCATGGGTCAGCAGGAGTGTTGGTTGTAGTTTAGGTATTATTTGTCTTTATATGTTTCTTGAAAAATTCCATATTCTGCTAATATCAGACTCTCTTTACTTAGATTTTTCTTCAGTTCTAGTCCTAGTATTTTTTATTAAATTTTTTTTATTTCTACTCTCTTATTCTCTGCAGTGTTTTAGGTTGTACATTCTGTGGTTTCTTGAATTCTTTAAACAGCTTTAATATATGCCCCTTAACAACTGCAACTAGCAGAACTTCTGGAAACATAATAAAAGACGCTATCCTAGGCTTTGTCCTAGGATAGGTGCAAAAATCAAGACCACCAACTATAGAAGACATTAAAACAACAGTGATGGAACAGAACTTCTAGAACTGTAAAGGAAGACTCCATCCTAGGTTCCATTCTAGGTCCTGTGCAAATACCAAGATCTCTAGTTACAGAGGCCTGATTTTATCATCCACAACTGAGTGGAAAGTTTCCAAACATCACAAAAGAACCTAAAGGAGAGAATAAGAGCATGTATAGAGCCTGTAGTTATTCCCAGGACAGTATACTTCAAGGGTGGAGAAACCCTGTATCTCTTAGGTCAAGGGAATTCCCTCTCTAATCTCCCCAATATTTACTGTGCCCATACAAAACACACAAATTAATTTTTTGTTATTATTGTTGCTTGTTTTTTATGGTTTTATTTTTTATTTTAATTTTAATTTTTAAAATTTTTTTCATTTAAACAACTTTATTATATAAATGATTGTGTTTGGGTTTCAGTCATCTAAATAACACCACCCATCACCAGTGCAACATTTCCATCACCAATGTGTTGCTTGTTTTTTGTTTTTGTTTGTTTTTATCTCAGGACTGTGGTTATTGTTTGGTTGTTGTCTTTATTGCTGTGGTGATTTCGGGGCTTTTTTAAATTGATTTTTTGTATTGTTATGTTTTTATTCCTTTTTCCCTTCTCCGAAATTGATATTTATAGCCTCTAGAACAGGGGTCTCAAACTCACGGCCCACGGGCCGTTTGCAGCCCTCCGTACAACATTTTGTGGCCCACGGCTGGCTTTCAAATATTGCAGTATTTGCGATTACTTGCTTACCAAATAATAGCAATAAAAATCGCATTAGTGAGAAAAATTGCATTAAACATTCGCATACCCCGAGCAGTTTTTGCTTACTAATGCGATTTTTATTGCGAATATTCGGTAAGCAAGTAATCGTGAATACTTTGCGCCTAGCATAGACGTCATTTCCGCTGCTCCTGCCTGCTGTCCCTTGCATTATTGGAGGCCAAAGGGAGAGAAGGGAGAAAAGGAAGAGAAGTTTATTACAGAATTAGATTTTATCATACCTTCATCATGACTTCATCAAAGCCTGCAGTGAAGAGAAAGATTGATGACGAGCACAGACAATTTCAGGAAAAGTGGGAGATGCAGTATTTCTTTGTTGAGCACAAGGGCATCCCCACATGTCTTCTTTGCTCAAGAAAGTTGCAGTGCACAAGGAATACAACTTGAAATGCCATTATTCAACTAAACATGCTGAGGAATGTGCAAAATATCAAGGAAATGAGAGAGTCAAGTGGGTTGCCAGTCTTAAAGCATGTCTAATGAGGCAACAAAATTTCTTCAAGAAAGCAACCAAAGAGAATGTTGCATCAGTCAAAGCTAGTTACATAGTTACTGAGATGATTGCTAAGGCAGGGAAACAATTCACAAAAGGAGAGTTTGTTAAAAATGCATATTACAGGCTGCAAGTATTGTCTGTCTGGAAAAGAAAGGTCAGTTTAGCAAAATCAGCCTTTCTGCCAACACTGTGGCAGAGCTCATTTCTGACATGTCAGGTGACATTTATCATCAACTGTGTGAGAAAGCCAAATGTTTTGGTGCAGACTCAGTTGCTCTTGACGAGGGCACAGATATAACAGACACTGCGCAGCTCACAATTTATGTCCGTGGTGTTGATTGCAATTTTGAATTGACAGAAGAGCTGCTCACAATAATTCCAATGCATGGCCAGACCACTGCTAATGAGATATTTCACATCTGTGTGATGCCATTGAGAATGCAAGTTTGCCATGGCAGAGGTTTGTTGGAATAATAACCGATGGAGCGCCATCGATGACAGGGAAGAAAAATGGACTGGTGGAACTTGTTAAAAAAAAAACTTTAAGAGGGGGGCGTGGAGAAGGCCATTGCTCTTCATTGCATTATCCATCAGCAGGCCCTTTGCAGTAAATGCCTGCCGTGTGACAATGTGATGTCTGTTGTTGTGAAATTTATCAACCAAGTCAGATCCACGGGCTTAAAGCACAGGAGGTTCCATGCTTTTTTTAGAGGAAATGGAGTCAGAATATGGAGATGTGCTCTATTTCACCGAGGTATGTTGGCTCAACAGGGGAAATGTCCTGAAAAGATTTTTTGAGTTGAGAGAAGAAGTGAAAAACTTCACGGAGAAGGATGAGAATAATTGAGTGATCACAAATGGCTCATGGACTTAGCTTTTCTTGTTGACATCACACATAAGCTGAATGTACTAAACAAGATGTTACAAGGCCCGGGGCAGCTTATCAGTGCTGCCTATGACAACGTGAGAGCATTCTCCACAAAACTTGTGTTATGGAAATCCCAGCTCTCTCAGACAAACCTTTGCCATTTCTCAGCATGCAAGAAACTTGTGGATGCAGGCATACCATTCAGTGGTGAGAAATATGTTGATGCTATATTTAAGCTAGAGAAGGAATTTGATCACAGATTTGCAGACTTCAAAAAGTACAGAGCCACTTTCCAAATTTTTGTGGATCCCTTTTTCTTTGATGTGCAAGATGCCCCTCCTGTGCTTCAAATGCAGCTCATTGACCTGCAATACAACTCTGATCTCAAAGCCAAGTTCAGGGAGATTAGTGGAAAAGCAGACATGCATGGGAAATTTTTGAGAGAATTGCTCCCCACTTCCCTGAGCTTTCCCAAATGTTTAAGTGCACCATGTGCCTTTTTGGGAGCACATATTTGTGTGAAAACTTATTCTCCACAATGAACTTTAATAAGTCAAAGTACAGGTCTAGACTTTTTTTTAGTATTTTTTATTTATTTAAATATCTTGATTACAAATATAATTGTGATTAGGTTTCAGTCATGTAAAGAACACCCCCCTTCACCAGTGCAACATTCCCACCACCAATGTCCCAAATCTTCCTCCATCCCACCCCACCCTCACCTGTACTCTAGACAGGCTTTCCAGTTCCCTCATTCATTCACATGATTATGGTAGTTCTCAGTATAGTTATTTCTATAACTGCACTCACCACTCTTTGTGGTGAGCTTTGTGAAGTGAGCTGGAAGTTCCAGCCCTCCTCTCATTGTCTCTGAGGATTGTTGCAAAAATGACTTTTATTTTTCTTAAAATCCATAGATGAGTGAGAATATTCTGCGTCTCTCTCTCTCTCTCCCTCTGACTTATTTTATTCAGCATAATAGACTCCATGTACATCCATGTATAGGAAAATTTCATGACTTCATCTCTTCTGACGGCTGCATAATATTTCATTGTGTATATGTACCACAGTTTCTTTAGCCATTCGTCTGGTGAAGGGCATCTTGGTTGTTTCCAGAGTCTGGCTATTGTGAATAGTGCTGCAATAAACAAAGGTGTGAGGACGGGGTTTTTGTATTGTATTCTTGTGTTCCTAGGGATTTTTCCTAGGAGTGGTATAGCTGGTTCGTATGGGAGGTCAATTTCTAGTTTTTGGAGGAATCTCCATATCGTTTTCCATAGAGGTTGGACTAGATGGCATTCCCACCAGCAATGGATATGAGTTTTTTTCTCTCCACATCCTCGTCAGCACCGATTGTTCTCATTCTTTGTGATGTGTGCCAATCTCTGTGGTGTGAGATGGTATCTCATCATTGTTTTGATTTGTATCTCCCTGATGATTAGTGATGAGGAGCATTTTTTTCATGTGCCTTTTGGCCATTTGTATGTTTTTTTTTTTTTATCAAAGTGTCTGCTCATTTCTTCTCCCCATTTTTTCATCTTCAAGCCATGCTGAGGGTCTCAACTGCTTCCTCTCTAAAGCCAAATGTGGTTCAGATTTGTGAGAAGAAGTGCTGTCAAGTCTCTGGCAGCCAGGAATAGGCAAAAGATGCCATGTTCAGAAGAACTGTTCATGATCTTCACTCAATGTTCTATTCATGTTCAAAAAAAAATTAAAACTGTTAATAATCACATTTGAGGACTTTTTGTGTGTGTGTGTGTGAAATCCCTTATGCGGCCCTGCTTCTCCTTGACTTTGCCTCCTGCAGCCTCCAGGTAAATTGAGTTTGAGACCCCTGCTCTAGAATGACTCCTGCCATTTTTTTGCTTGTTTGTTTTTGCCCCCCTCTTTTTTCTTTCCTTCTAACAGAATCTCATAACTTAAATCATTTTGTTTTGCCTCACAAACTGAGGGGGAAATAATGGAGGATACCAAAAGCAAACATTTGTATGAACATTGAGTCGAAATAAAGAAATGATCAAACTTAAACACCAAATTCAAAGCCAATGACAACAGAGTCGATACCCAATCTACAACATGCTAGCCACAGAGGGGACCACTTATACTAGGAACCCAGGGGGATATGGGATTCATGCTGGGAACAGGAGTGAAGGGAGGACAACATTGGTGGTGGTTATGCCCCTGATTCAATGTCACTATGTACCTTAAACATTACTGTGAAAGATTTGTAATCCACTGTAGTCAAAATAAAAATAGTTTAAAAACATAAACAAAAAAACCTACATGCTCTCTAAAGTCCTAAACAGAGAGGCTATGTAGGTTGCTGATCTTCATTGGGTCTTCAGAACTAGCATCTCAGTCACAAGATATAGTGGGGGTTCTGTGTTGCTTTTCCTTTGTAACTTTTGTAGAGTGGTGCTGCTTTTGTATGTGTTGTTTTGTTGCTTTTTGATGAGAAGAAATGGTACTGCTGGGCTCATACCACTTAGTTCAATTCAAAATAGGCTGTTTTCTTCAATTCTAGAAAGATCAGTTTTAGCTTTTATCTGTTCACAATTTTCCTACTATGTTCTTCCTATTTTATTTTATTTTATTTTATTTTATTTTATTTTATTTTATTTTATTTTATTTTTGGTTTTTGGGTCACACCCAGCAATGTTCAGGGGTTATTCCTGGCTCTACGCTCAGAAATCACCCCTGGCAGGCTTGGGGGACCATATGTGATGCCGGGATTTGAACCAGCGACCTTCCGCATGTAAGGCAACCGCCTTACCACTGTGCTATCTCGGCCCCTCCTATTTTATTTTTTATTTATTTTATTTTTTTTATTTAAACACCTTGATTACATACATGATTGTGTTTGGGTTTCAGTCATGTAAAGAACACCACCCATCACCAGTGCAAAAAATTATGGAACGCTTCACGAATTTGCGTGTCATCCTTGCGCAGGGGCCATGCTAATCTTCTCTGTATCGTTCCAATTTTAGTATATGTGCTGCCGAAGCGAGCACTCCTATTTTATTTTTTAAAGTTTCTCTTGTGAAGATTTCTATGCACTCTCTATATATTATAATGTTGCTTTCACACTTTCTACTTATCTTTCTGTGATACAGTATAAAAAATTTCCTTAAATTCTACCTGCTGTTTTATTAAATTTTTTAATACTTTCCAAGTGATAATTTTAATTTCAGACACTATTTTATTTCAGTTCAAAATGTAAGTTTTAGAGGCCAGGGTTATAGCACAGCGGAAGGGCATTTGCCTTGCACACAACTGACCCAGGATGGACCTGGATTCAATCCCTGGCATCCCGTATGTCTCCTAAGCCAGGAATAATTTCTGAGTGCATTGCTAGGAGTAACCCCTGAGCATCACTGGGTGTTGGCCTACCTCAAAATACCAGTTTTATTTTATAAAAGACTTTTGTTGTGTGTGTGTGTGTGTGTGTGTGTGTGTGTGTGTGTGTGTGAGAGAGAGAGAGAGAGAGAGAGAGAGAGAGAGAGAGAGAGAGAGAGAGAGAGAGAGAGAGACCAAATAATGCTCAGGGTTACTTGTATTTATCTTCTGAGGGATCAATTTAGCAGACTCTGTGGACCATATATAGTACTGGGGATTAAAACCCAGATTGGCCATGTAAAATGCCCTAATACTTTGGTCCCCACTGTCAGTTGTAAAAATCTTCTCTCATTTTCTAAAGGTATCTTCAAGGAGGAAACATTACTGTCCAAACAAGTGGAAGCAGAGATAAACAAATGAAATTATATTAAACTAAGAAGCCTCTGCATCTCAAAGGAAATAGTGACTAGATTACAAAGGCCACCTACGAATGGGAGAAATTATTCATCCAATACCCATCAGATAAGGGGTTAATATTTAAGATATACAAGGTTCTGACAGGACTCAACAAGAAAAAACATAACCCCATCAAAAAGTGGAGAGAAGAAATGAACAGATACTTCCTCCAGGAAGAAATACAAATGGCCAAAAGATACATAACAGTTCTCAACATCACTAATCATCAGGGAGATGCAAGTCAAAACAATGAGGTACCATCTCATGCCACAGAGACTGGCACACATCACAAAAAATTCAAGAACAATCAGTGCTGGTGGGGATGCGGTGAGAAAGGAACTCTCATTCACTGCTATGGGAATGCCATCTAATCCAGCTGTTATGGAAACCAATATGGAGATTCTTTAAAAAACTGGAAATTGAGGAGCTGGAGTGATAGCACAGTGGTAGAGCTGTTTCAGGATGGATCTTGGTTCAATCCCCAGTGTCCCATGTAGTCCCCTGAGCCAGGAGTGATTTATAAGTGCATAGCCAGGAGTAACCCCTAAGCTTCACTGGGTGTGGCCCCCCCCCAAAAAAAACAACCCTGGAAATTGAGCTCCCATATGATCTAGCAATACCACTCCTAGGGATATACCCTAGGAACACAAAAACTCAATACAAAAACCCCTCCCTCACATCAATATCCATTACAGCACTATTCATGATAGCCAAAATCTGGAAACGACCCAGATGCTTGACAACAGATGAATGACTAAAGAAACTGTGGTACATATAAACAATAAAATATTATGCAGCCATCAGGCAAAATGAAGTTATGAAATTTTCCTATACATGGATGGACATCAAACTATTATGCTGAGTGAAATAAGTCAGAAGGACAGAATTAGATACAGAATATTCTCACTCATCTGTGGGATTTAAGAAAAATAAAAGCCATTATTGTAATAATACCCAGAGACAATAGAAATGAGGGCTGGAAGCACCAGCCCATGATATGAAGCATACCACAAAGAGTGGTGAGTGCAGTTAGAGAAATAACTGTACTAACAACTATCATGACAATGATATAATAAATAAGAGAAATAGAATGTAGGTCTTAAATGCAGGCAGGGAGTAGAGGAGGAGGGAAATGGGGCATTGGTGGCGGGAAGGTTGCACTGGTGAAGGGGGATGTTCTTTTCTATAAGTGAAAACCAACTACAAACATGTTTGTAATCATGATACTTACATGAAGACATTATTATAAAAAACCCAGAACCTCTTACATGCAAAGTGTATTTGCCATTTTTTAAAACATTTAATGTATCTACATTCAAACTTCTTTGAGAACAAATTATTATATATTGTTTGGGATGTATTAATTATTTTATTTGTTTGGGATGTGTTAATTATTTTATTTGTTCTGGATGTTAAATCTCCCTCTTGGGAATTATTTACTGTGTGATTCATAAATCGTCCCTAAGAGACCCTCTTTACTTTACATCTGTCAGAATCCTAAATATTTCACTGATTTTGAAATTGGTTTTTATATTATTTTCTTGGTGTACAAATGAGTAATCTGTGAGTTGTATGGATGATGACTCCAAACTCATAAACTGTGCAGCTTGTGATTCGGAGCAAATCTTTGAAGAGCAAATCTCTTTTTCTCTTCTACTTTTTACTGTAGATATAGTGAGATTATTTAGAGTTTCTCTGGATAGTGGTTAAAAATATTTTAGATCTTGTTTCATGATCATAGAGGGGAGCTTTTTCTCTTGACCTGAAGCAAGCATTGCAGTTTCATCTACCTATTTTATGGACCAAAACTATAGATTCTCTGACATGTATGTGCGTTAAAACTCCAGCTACCAGGTAGTAAGAATGGTTTATTTTTTTACTTAATCTGTGCATCACTCCTTTTCAGTGGCAGCTCAATCTCTAATCCTGAATTTCTTCTTCATATTTATTAAATGAAGTGATTTTGCTTTAGTCTTAAATTTGGGCTGATGACACCATCAAGAATGATCCTTATGTAGGGAGCCAGGAGTAAGCCCTGAGCTTAATTAAGAGCTTAATTATGAGCTGAGTTTAAATGGAGGGGACAGAATGGAGAGATTTTGGAATGTTAGTGGAAAGAAGGGGCACTCTGGTAGTGGCTGTAATATTAGAATATGTGTGCATGAAATTATCACTAACAAGATCATAAATCAGGATGCTTCAATAAAATTATGGGGCAAATGTAATTAACCCTCAACTTCTACAATTGGAAGAAGTCCAGCTCTACCCCTCTGCCTAATATTTTTGACAAAGTATTTCTGAATTTAAATGATTATTAAGAAAAGCTTGACTGCAAAACAGACAGAATGGGTGACAACCAGCAGCAGAGGTGGTAGCAACAGGTGGCTTTTGAATTCAAAAATCAATTTAAACTCAGGTTAATGTGCTCAGGGAAGTGCACGGTGACTCTACTTCACTCCGGGACCACTCATTTTTTGCTTGTCAAGGAGCTCCACCACAACACACACACACACACACACACACACACACACACACACAAAACCCCATCACAATGCAAAGGTCACAATGAGAAAGCAGCACATCTCACCTTGTTTAGTGAAGGGAGATGGTAGTTCTGAAAACTCAACTAATATCAGCCAGTTCGATAACCTCTATGATAAGGAACTTAGAGAGGAAATGTTGAGGATGATCAGAGAACTCAAAGAAACCATGGAATGAACAGCCAATATTATTCAAGGGGATATGAGAATAGAACTGAAAAAATTCAAACAAACAAAAAAAAAAAAAACAGAAAAACTTGGTAGGTGAGATAAAAAAAAAATCACTGGAAAAATCACCAATGGAGTAACAGCTGCTTAGGACAGAACCCATATGTTCTAGGATGTGCTGAATGACACCTCCAGAAAACAGAAAAACTTGAAAAGGAACCCTGAAATAAATGAACAGATGATGGGAAAAAATCCTCAAAATAAGTGAACAGATGTGAACAGATGACAATAGATCTTTGAGATAAGTTCAACAGAAATAACATAAGAATCATGGGCCCCAGAGAGCCAGAAAGAAAACCTCTATGAAGAAACAACAAAGACATTATTACTGAGAAGTTCCCAGAGCTCAAGTGTGCTTGTACCACATCTGGATGCCTAAAGAGTACCAGCTAAAGGAGACCCAAATAAAAGCAACCTAAGCACACCCTAGACACAGTAATGAAAAGCATAGAGATAGAATACTAGAAGCAAAAAGATTAAGGAATAAAATTACATAAAAAGAAGTAAACTTAAGATTTATAGTAGATTTATCCAGGCAAAAGGCAATGGTGAGATATAGTGAAAAAAAAAAAAAAACACCTCAATGAGATGATGGTACACCAAGAATATTTCACTCAGCCAGACTTTCCAATCAGGATTGAAGGAAGGGTATAAAGTTTCAAAGTTAAACTACAGCTCAGAAAAATTATAAACTCAAAATAACCTTAAAAGAAGAATTAAAGGGTCTACAGTGAGGCAGACAAAGTCCATTATCACACCTACAAAAAGATCTACAAAAAGAAGACACAAAATATAAAACTGATAGATCATAGAACAAAGATTGCAGAAATTGAATTAGGGCTTCCTGATCTCTGGGAGACTGCGGAGGAAAATCCCAGCGAACATAATCCCATCCAGTTTCTTCAGCCAGGTAGGCGGTCTCATCTCACAAGGTGATCCCATCTCTTGCCTGGTGCCTTTAAAAGCCTCTGCACCCCCCATTTTTGACTTTCTGATCCAAACGAAGAAGTAGGGAGAAGCGCTCTGCTTCGCTAAGCAGCCGAGTGCATCTCCCAGCCCATGAACAACACCATGACACACAGTAAAAGCCACTCTACAAGCGTATCAATGGGGAAACAATGCAGGACAACAGTATGTATAGAGAATGAAGATGGCAGCTCTGATGACCCAGAAAGTATGAACCACATAATTAACCTCTCAGACAAGGAGTTTAGAGTAGTAACATGGAGGATACTCATAGAACTCAAAGAAAGAATAGTCAAGCTGAAGAGAACACAAAACTCCAAACTGAAATGACAGGACTGAAAACTCAGTAGATAAAAAAAAAACCTCAATGGAAAGCCTCTCCAAGAGAGTAACACCAGCCTTGACAGAATCAACAAGCTGGTTATACAGAACAACTCCATACAGCAGAAGAGACTGGAAATGATCAGACAATGGAAAAATACTCAAAGAATGTGAACAAATGAAAAATAGAAGTTCTTGAAAAATTCAACAGAAACAACATAAAAATTATTGGAGTTCCATAACCCAGGAAGAAATTCTCCAGGAAGAATCAATGGTCAAGGACATCATTACAGAGAAACTCCCAGAGCTAAAGACAGCATGCAACCAAATCCTGCATGTCTGAAGAGTACCAGCTAACAGTGACCAAAAAACAGCACCCCAAGACACATCCTAGTCACAATGACAAATCCCACAGATAGGGATAGAACACTGAATGCAGCAAGATCAAAAAGGAAAATTACATTCAAAGGAGCATTTTTAAGATTTACAACAGACCTGTCACAAGAAACCCTCAAGGCCAGAAGGCAGTGACAAAACTCAATGAAATGAATGCTTCACATAGAATATTGCACTCAGCTATACTCACTTTCAAGTTTGAAGTAGTATACATAGTTTTATGGATAAACAACAGCTCAGAAACTTTACAGACTCAAAACCTGCATTAAAGAAAAACTAAAAGGTCTACTTTAAGACAAGACAGATCAACAGACACAACAAATTTCTACACAAAAATGACACAAAATCCCCTGACAATTATTTCTCTCAATGTCAATGGACTAAATGCACCAGTTAAGAGACACAGAGTGGCAAAATGGATTAGAAAGCTGAAGCCAACATTCTGTTGCCTACAAAAAACACACCTAAATAGACAGAACAAGCATAGACTCAAAATAAAAGGCTTGAGGAAAATCATCTAAGCAAACAACTCCCTTAAAAAATCTGGAGTGGCCATATTAATATCAGATGACACAAAGTTTAGACTCAGAAAATTTATAAGGGACAAAGGTGGTCATTTCTTACTAATCAAAGTATATGTACAGCAGGAAGAAATCACTCTCCTAAACATATATACACCCAGTGAGGGACAGCAAAATATTTAATACAATTGTTAACAAACCTGAAATAAGACATCAATAGCAACACAATAATAGTGGGAGACCTCAACACTGCCCTGTCACCCCTTGATAGGTCAACCAGGCTGTAACCCAAGAAGAATATCTGAAAAGAGAAATGCAAGAAAGTGGACTAATATATATATACATACATACATACATACATACATATATATGTATATACTAGTCCACTTTCTTGCATATATATGGCACTCCATCCCCACATGGGTCAAATTACCCACATGGGTAATTTTCCAAGATAGACCACATGCTGGCCCATAAAACATATCTCCATAAAATTAAGAGGACAAAAATTGTACAGACTATCTTCTCAAATCACGAGGCACTAAAATTAGAAGTGAACTACAAAGGGTCACAGAAAAAAAAATTAATACCTGGAAATAAAACAGCACAATGCTGAACAACCAGTGGGTCATATATAAAAATCAAAGAGGAAATCAACACATTTCTGGAAATAAATGACAATGAGGATACAAACTATCAGAATTTATAGGACACAGCAAAAGTGATACTAAGAGGAAAATTTATAGCATTGTAAGCACATATCAGAAAGGAAGAAGGGACTTACATAAATAGTTTAATGACACATCTTTTAAGATTAGAAAATAATCAATAAAAGGAGCCAAAAATAGTTAGGCAGAAAGAAATAATAAAGCTCAGAGCAGAACTCAATAAAATGGAAATATGAAAAACAATTTGAAAGATAAATGAAAGCAAAAGTTGGTTCTTTGAGAAAATAAACAAGGTTGATAAACCACTAACAAAACTCACAAAGAAACAGAGAAAGAGAAACAATAAAAATTATATTTTTAAAAAAAGAAATGAGGGCCGGCGAGGTGGGCACTATGAGGTAAGGGTGTCTGCCTTGCAAGCGCTAGCCAAGGATCAGGCCAGCGGTTCGATCCCCCCGATGTCCATATGGTCCCCCCCCAAGCAGGGCAATTTCCTTAGGCAGGAGTAACCCCCTGAGCATCAAATGGTGTGGCCCCGAAAAACCAAAATAAAAAAGAAAATGAAAAGGGTTGAGAGAACTACAGATATTGCAGAGATTCAAAAGTATATAGGAGACTAATTTGAGAAACCTCTTATGCCACAAAGCATGAGAAACCTGGAAGAAATGGATAAATTCTTGGACTCCTACAATCTTCCACATTTAAATCAGGATGATCTATCATATCTAAATAGACCTATCACTACTGAGGAAATTAAATCATAATCAAAAGTCTTCCCCCAAACAAAAGTTCAGGCCCATGTGGATTCACTAACAAATTCTTTCAAACCTTTCTAGAGGAACTAATCCCAATCCTTTTCAAGATCTTCCATGAAATTGAAAAATCAGGAACACTTCCAAATAGTTTTTGTGAAGCTAACATCACCCTGATACCAAAACCAGAGATGTTACAAAAAAGAAAACTAACAGACCAATATCTCTGATGAACACAGTTGCAAAGATTCTCAACCAATATTCTGGCAAATAGGATCCAATGCCTCAATCAAGAAAAGTCATACTCCACCGACCTTAAATAGAAATCATTCCAGGGAATGCAAGACGGTTTTAACATACATAAATCAATCAACATCATACACCATATCAACAAAAAGAAAAATAAAACTATATGACACATAAATAGATACAGAGAAATCATTTGATAAGGTACAACACCTATTCTTTTTATATTTATGGACATTTTATTTTTTAATAAATTTTGATTGTGACCAAAGTGCATTACAAATCTTTCACAGAATTATTTATGGTACATAGTGAATGAGGGGCATTCCCACCACCAGCCAACACCCATTCTTGATAAAAACTCTCAACAACATAGGAATGGAAAGAACTTTTCTCAATATGGTTAAAGCTATTTACCACAAGACAATGGCAAATATTATTCTAAATGAAGATAAATTAAAAGCCTTTCCTCTAAAATCTGATATAAGACAAAGCTGCATTCTTTCACCACTCCTATTTAACATACTGCTGGAAGTTCTTGCCATAGCGATTAGGCAAGAAAAAGATATCAAGGGAATCCTGATAGGAAAGGAAGAATTCAAGTTCTCTCTGTTTGCAGATGACATGATACTATATTTAAGAACCCCTAAAGACTCTACCAAAAAAGCTTCTAGAAACCATAGATTTAAATAGCAAAGTGGCAGCTACAAAATTCACATGCAAAAATCAATGGCCTTCTTATACACCAATAATGATAGAGAAGAAATGAACAATTAAAATAACCCATTCACATTAGTGTCACACAAACTCAAATATCTTGGAGTCAACTTAACTAAAGATGTAAAGAACCTATACAAAGAAAAGTACAAAACCCTGCTTCAAGAAATAAAAGAGGACATAAGGGAATGGAGACACAAACCCTGCTCATGGATTGGCAGGATTAACATAATTAAAATGACAATATCCCCCAAAACATTGTACAAATTTAATACAATCCCTGTAAGGATACCCATTGCATTCTTCAAAGAAGTGGATCAAATACTCCTAAAATTCATTTGAAACAATAGACATCCAAGAATAGCTAGAACAGCCCTTGAAAAAAGGAGTAAGGGAGGCATCACTTTCCCAAACTTTAAATTGTATTACAAAGCTATAGTCATTAAAACAGCATGGTACTAGAATAAAGACAGACACTCAGATCAGTGGAATAGACTTGAGTATTCAGAGAATGTGCCCCAGATATACAGTGTTCGATAAAGAAACAAGAAATGCAGATGGAGCAAGAAAAGCCTTTTCAACAGGTGGTGTTGGTAAAAAAGAAAACCATGCAGATTTCCATCTACACCATGCACAAAGGTCAAATCCAAATGAATTTAAGACCTAGACATCAGACCCAAAACTATAAGGTATATTGAACAACATGTGGATAAAACACTCCATGACATTGAGACTAAAGACATCTTCAAGGCGAAAACAGCACTCTCTATTCAAGTGGAAACAGAGATAAACAGATGGGACTATATAAGCGGAGAAGCTTCTGCACCTCAAAGGAAATAGTGCCTAGGATACAAAAGCCACCCATAGAATGGGAGAAACTTTTCACTCAATACCCATCAGATAAGGGGCTAATATCTAAGATATACAAGTTACTGACAGAACTTAAGAAAAAAACATATAACCCCATCAAAAAATGGGGAGAAGAAATGAACAATTTCTCAAAGAAGAAATACAAATTTCCAAAAGGCATATGGAAAAAATGTCCCACATCACTAAATATCAGGAATTTTCAAATCAAAACAACAATGAGGTATCATCACATGCCACAGAAACTGGCACACATCACCAAGAACAAGAATAATAAGTGGTAGAAGAGGTGTAGGGAGAAAGGAACTCTCATTCACTGCTGGTGGGAATGCTATCTAGTTGGGCATTTATGGAAAAAATATGGAAATTCCTCAAACAACTGGAAATTGAGCTCACATATGATTCAGCAATACCACTCCTAGGGGTATATCCTAGGAACACAAAAAATTGCAATACAAAAATCTCTTCTTCATACTTGTATTCATTACAGCACTAATTACAATAGCCAGACTCTGGAAACAACCAAGATTCTCTTCAACAGATGAATGGCTAAAGAAACGGTGATATATATATATATATATATATACACAATGAAATATTATGCAGCTGTCAGAAGAGATGAAGTCATAAAATTTTACTATACACAGATGGACATGGAATTTATTATGCTAAGTGAAACAAGTCAGAGGGAAGGAGAGAGACTCAGAATAGTCTCACTCATATACAGGTTTTAATAAAATACATTATTGTAATAATGCCCAGAGATGAGGGTCAGAGGACTGGCTCATAATATGAAGCTCACCTTAAGGAGGGGTGAGTGCATTTAGAACACTAACAACTACGATGACAATGTTAATGAGAGATAAGTAGGATGCCTTTCTCGAATACAGGCAGGGGGTGTGGGTGGAAGGAGATAGGGTGCATTATTGTTGGAAATGTTGCACTGGTGAAGGGAGGTGTTTTTTTTATGACTGAAACCAAACTACAGTCATGTTTGTAATAAGTGTTTAAATAAAGACAAAAAAAAAAGAAAATTGAATTAAAAAATAGAATATTTTCCGACCTGCAAGAAACACATTTGAATAGTTAGTGCAAACACAGATTTAAAGCCAAAGTTTGAAAAGCAATCCTTCAAGTAAACATCTGCCTGAAAAAGGCTGAGATTGCCATACTAAATCAGATGACATAAATTTCAGTCTGTTAAAAGATTATGAGGCAGAGAGGATAATTATTTAATAATCAAGGATTATGTACACCAGGAAATAACACACCTAAATATATATGCACCCAATGAGGAGTCAGAAAAATACTTAAAACAACTGCTAATAGACTTCAAGAAATACATCAATAGTAATAGTAGCTACAATAGTATCTAGAATAGTAGCTGGTGACTTCAATACCTCTCTGACAAGGCTTTGAAGACAGAAATATAAGAGAGTGGTTTTGTGTGTATGTACTTCACACACACACACACACATATCTAATTATGGATTTTTGACCCCCAAATCTCAGTACACATTTTTTCTGCTATGCACATAGGACATTTTCCAAGATAGACCACATGCAGAGCCATAATACCTACCTCTATAAAATCAGGAGGTTAGAATTAATATAACCTATTTTTTCAGACCCTCTACATAAAAATAGTAATAATTTACAAACAGAAATGGCAAAAATAATTTTAACACCTAGAAATTCAACAGCTCACTACTGACCAACCAGTGGGCCAGAGAGAAAATTAAAGAGGAGTCAAAAGACTCCTGGGAAAAAATGAGCCCAAAGATATGACTTATCAGAATTTGTGGGACACAATAAAGCTGTATTAAGAGGAAAATTTATAGCAAAAGAGTGAAAGTGAACCAGGAAAGTCACTCAGTATTGGAGCACTTACCTTGCATATATGAAGACTTGGGTTTGATCCCTGGCACTGGAAAAAACATGTATATAGTGAAAGAAGAGGGTTATTCAGCTTGTAAATGCACTTGAAAGTTGTCATCTAGCATTTGAAAGGTGTTCCTATTGAAAATGAATTAGATTAAAAAATAGAATAAGAACAGCTATCCTGACATCAATAGAACACTTCAGGAATCAATATGGAACTCAGTGAGAGGACAATAATTTTTTTTTGATAGATATGCCACCAGATTACAGTATCTTAGATGAAAAATCACATAATTTGGTTATGTGATACTTTCAGTTGATGAGAAGCTAAGTTTTTTCTCCATTATTTCTATACTTATGATAGATCAGCCTGCTTATGTGCAGGAAAATTTCATACCTTAGTGATAAGCTTTATATATCCTCTTTTTAGATTTTAATTTTACTCTTTAAATTCTTCTAAATTTTTTAAATTCTTTAAATTTAATGCTGAGATTTGAATTTGCTTCCCCATTTATTTTCTAGTAGTGCCCAAACAAGCTATAAATGCCGTATATTTCTTCTAGAAGGTTAAAAAAATGTGAATAAGATGGGATGAAGTTTAAATTAGGGAAGGGGGAGAACTTGACAGTAGATTTCCATCAAATTTTATCCCAATTCATAAATTAATGATATTCTTCATATTTCCAGTATACTTTAGAATTTTCCTCTAAAATCACAAAATTAAGAACCTAAAAGTAGATTAATAATTCATTTCAAACTGACTTTGCTTGTTATACATTACATATTAGTAAAACTATACAGATCTAAATGTCCTTATTTATTAAAATAACTTAAAATTGCTGATGCTGAAGATCAGTGTAAAATGAGATTTATAATTTTTATTTTTTGGAATATGTATTTTGGGGGAGGATATTTCTCAAGCAGTGCTTGAGTTTCAGTAGTGCTCTTCCAGGTTTATTGCAAAGGCCTAAGGATATTATATTTAGATTCTGTGTTGCTAGAGATTATCCAGATCACCCTGGAGTTCTCAGGCCTCCAAGAAAATACACAGTGGTTCTTGAGGAACTCTGATAAAGGCAATTGGACCTGTCAGCTGGAATACAGTCAGATATAAGGCCTGCATCTAAACATCTATACCATTTCTCCTTTCTAGAGAATATATCTTTATCTGAAGATTGACAGATTTGTTGTCTTTCCTCTATTTTTGGGTACCTCTTTTTTTCCATGTCTCCCCAAAATTCCATAAAATTATTTGCATGAATTTATCTGCAGGGCCTTTAAGTCAGTGCAGCTGAATTTGTTTGAGTCTAGGTAAAAAACTGAAACTTAATAAAACAAATGTAATTATTACAGTGATCAGAGAAGGGGGTTAACTTTTAGAGTTAGTGTGTAAAGCAAAGTTGAGTAGAGCAAAGTATACTCTTAAAATCTCTGAAACAACACACATGTAACATGGCTGTTAGACTATTCTGTGGGCAAGACTAGGAATGCTGTGTGATATAAGTCCATTGCAATAAACATCTGTGAATATATGTAATTTATATGTGTAATATATGGAGAATATAAACTAAGGAGTCTCTGTGAAAAAAACCTGGGCACCCACTCCAAAGGTAGCCAGATTTGAGACTTGGAAAAAGAAGAGCAAACTGGATTTTATTTGGGGCAGATGGCAGAGCTTAAAATGAATTCAGTGACTTTAAAAGAAACCTCATTTCTCTGATTCTGAGCTCCTGTTGCTGCATCTCCATGAATAAAATATGCTTTAACATCATTCCAGTGGCATGTTGTCTACTTGGTTCATTTTTTTTTAAGGAGACTACTCCTGGCACTGTTGGGGGGCATCTAGAGCTACCATAGGTGGTATCATCAATGAGGGTCGGAAATGGTGATAGTGCTCCAACTCCTGCCTCCCACAAGCTAGGTTTGTGTTTTCTTACTCAGCCATCTCCTTAGCCCCTCTACTATGTGTATTTTGCTGTGCATGCTTTGTTCTGCTCTGGTGGAGTAGTGCAGAGAAAACAGTCTCAAAGTGTAAATACTCAGAATAATCTGCATGCTTGGGTCAAAACAAATTATTCCTGTATTATGTGTGTATTTGTGCAAGTGGTGATGGGGCAGGGGTTGTTTGCTGTGCCTCTCCCCCACTTAAATATTCTATGAGTTACTATAGGGATATTTTATCAACCTGTCATAATTAATATACTCTCTTCCTGGTCATCACCTAACCTAGAAGTCACATTCTAAATACTTCCAGATAAAAGGATCTCCCTTCAACTGGGAGACCACATGAAGAGGAATATATTCCCAATATCCTTCATTTTCTGGTATGGGAGTGTAGTGGTGTGTGTGTGTGTGTGTGTGTGTGTGTGTGTGTGTGTGTGTGTGTGTATGTGTGTGTATGTGTGTGTGTCCTACAATTTAGTTTAAAGGAAAGGAACAAATGTTTACACTTCTAAAAAGACTCAGAATGAGAGAACCTATCTATCAAATTCTACCTCTTAAGACAAAGAAATGTGAAACCTTAAGAGATGGGACAGATCAAATCATTCGGATAATCTTCATTCGGATCATCTTCATCAAAACACACCCTGGGCTGTGTACATTTCCTCAGTTCTCCATTCCTACTGAGAAGTTGCTTACTCAGTTCTCAAGCAAATTCACAGAATACAGATCATCTACCTGAGACACTTCCCCTAAGCAATCGTCTCACAACTCAGTCATGTAGAGCAAAACCTAGAGGGTCAGCTGCAGCAGCTATGACACCAGTTCAGTGAGAATGAACTGAAAACCCATTTGATCTCCTTAGGCAAGTAAGACACGGAGCAAATGAGGCCCGTCTTATTCTGAGGCTATAGGTTATGGCAGCTATGAGGAGGGGTGCCCATGTGGGCAAGTCATTACTTTGAAAGGGATGGGGAAAGTTCAGCAGGAAAGAAGCAATAGAGAAAAACCCGCTGTGAAGTATTTCATTTTTGTGATTCTTTAACAATTTACAAAAGCAATGGCACATAAGGGCAGCTTTCTTCTCTTTGGGGACTCATAAATAAACTAGTGGTGTAATCAAGGACAGAAGAAAAAAGAGGCTTCAGATATTTAATTCTTATTTACTTCCTTCTCCATTATGTATAACTCCTGGGCAAAAGGGAAGGTTCCACAAAACAATAACTCAGCCTGCCCCACCTGCCAGAGCCTTCCAAATTCTGAACCTGCAGTTCTAATTTACTGCTTTCCACTTCCTGATTAAAGAAGAGTTGGGGAAGGTCTTAAAAAATAACGTGGTGCATTTTCTGCTGGAGTTGTTCTAAAGAAGGTCCTTCCAGTCCAACAGAGATGTGCTCTCCTGAGTGTACGTTTACAGGGAGACCATGAACTTCTGAGCACTAAACTTGAAGCTTCTAGGCAAGGCAATCATCAAAGTTCACTTGACATCCCTGTTATTTGGTTGGTGTAAGTAATACTAAGACAAAGGTGTGAGCTTGGTTGTATATTTTTTCTTCCACCGTATTGCCTGGAATCCTAGCTTCCATTCTCTCACCATCTTAATGTTGAGACTCATTTCCAGCAAAAATTAAAGCATTTATGTATGCTTTACTTTATGCCTTTTATTATGTATATGTTATATATATTATGTATTTAATTTATGTATGCTGTATGTCCTGAAATGAGAAGGAGGAGCATAATGTGATGCAAGAAAAGATTAGCTGTTTGAATTCTGCAGAGAAGACAGAGATTGAAACTCAAATATGCCCAGGACCTCAGATGAACAATTCCTTGATGAACAATTCATGTTGCATGCATGGTCTTGAAAAGTCTGATTTTTAAATTAAAGTGATAGAAAATAACCCATTACTCCTCTAGCCAGAGCTAACTTTTTAACATTTTCTCCGTAGAATATTTTACTAATAAGTATGCAATACAAAGAAATTATATGTGTTTATGTGTCCCAGACTTGTTATGTACATTTACTTTTTTCATTTATCAAGTGATTTAAAACAATCAAATATTTTTCCTCACAGTTCAAGAGTTTGGAAGTCAGAAATGAAGGTGCATGCTTTGTTCTGCTCTGGTGGAGTAGTGCAGAGAAAACAGTCTCAAAGGGTAAATACTCAGAATACTCTGCTTGGGTCAAAACAAATAGTTCCTGTACTATGTGTGTGTTTGTGTATGTGGTGGTGGGGCAGGGGTTGTTTGCTGCTGCCTCTTCCCCACTTAAATATTCTATGAGGTAAGACAGGAATATTTCATCAATCTATCATCATGGACTCTCTTCCTGGTCGTCACCTAACCTGGAAGTCACATCCCAAATCCTTCCAGATAAAAGAATCTTCCTCAACTGGGAGATCACATGAAGAAGAATGTATGTATATTCCCAATATCTTTCACTTTCTGATATGAGGAGTGTAGGGTGATGTGTGTAGGTGGATAGACTGTTCCATGATGTTCTCTTATCTTTGGAGGTTGTTGGTGACTGTGATACTCCTTTAATTTTTTTTCAAAAATTTTTATTGAGACCATTGTAAATTACAAGTCCTTCATAGTTGTATTAAGGTATAGAATGACAGTGAATTAGGCCCATTTCCTCCATCAGTGTTTATCTTCCTCTACCAGAGTTCCCAGCATGCATCCCATACCTCCCAGTGTAGCAGGTCCATTTTGTGTTTAGCTTGTTATAGTTTGGGTCTCTTGATTCTATTGTCATTGAGTTAGGCTTGGATATTTAGTTCTGACCATTTTTTGTTTTTGTTTTGTTTCTAGGAGCTTTTTTGTGGAGTCTTGAGGGCTTATGATATATATCATCTTGTCATCTGCAAATAGAGATAGATTGACTTCCTCTTTTCCTATTTGAATTCCTTTGATTTCCTTTTCTTGTCTGATTGCTATTGTTAGGAATTCTAATACTATTTTGAATAAGAGTAGAGACAATGGACAGCCTTGCCTAGTGCTTGACCTTAGTGAAACTGCTTTTCATTTTTTTAATGTTAAGGATAATGTTGGCTGTGGGCTTCTTATAGATGGCTTTTACTATCTTGATGAAGGCTCCTTCCACCCCTATTTTGCTGAGAGTTTTCATCATAATTGGGTGTTGGATTTAGTCAAATGCTTTTTCTGCAAGAATTAATATGATCATGTGGTTTTTCCCCTTCTTTGTTTTTGTTTTGTTTTGTTTTTGTTGTTGTTTTTTTTGGGTCACACCCAGTTTTGCTCAGGGGTTACTCCTGGCTCTACACTCAGAAATCACTCCTGGCAGGCTCAGGGAACCATATGGGATGCCGGGATTTGAACCACCGACCTTCTGCATGCAAGGCAAATGCTTTACCTCCATGCTATCTCTCCGGCTCCAGCTTTTCTCCTTCTTTTTGATGATGCGGTGTATGAGGTTGATTGCTTTGTGTATGTTAAACCATCCTTGCAACATTGGGATGAAAACCACTTGGTAATGTATTTTTTTTTTTTTTGGTTTTTGGGCCACACCCGTTTGACGCTCAGGGGTTCCTCCTGGCTATGCGCTCAGAAATCGCCCCTGGCTTGGGGGGACCAATGTATTTTTGATATGTATGTAATGATTTGTAATGTATTTTTGATGTGTTGTTGGATTTGGTTTGCAAAAATTTTGTTAATCATTTTTGCATTTATGTTCAATAGTGAGATTGGTTTGTAGTTTTTTTTCTTGGAGATATCTTTGTCAGCTTTGAGAATGAGCTTGATATTAGCTTTATAAATGGAATTAGGGAGGATTCCCATATTTTCAATGTTTTGGAAGAGTCTAAGGATTAATGGTAGCAACTCTTCTTTGAATGTTTGATAGAATTCACATACAAATCCATCTGGTCCCAGGCTTTTATTCTTGGGTAGTTTCTTAATTACTGTTTTAATTTCTTTACTTGTGATTGGCCTGTTTAGGCTTGATGATATATTTCCAGAAACCTGTCTATTTTTTCTAGGTTCCCTAGCTTACCTGAGCACAGCTATTCATAATAAGCCTTCATGATGTCTTGGATTTCTTGGGGTTCTGTTATAATCTCTCCTCTTTTATCCTGATCTGATTTATTTGAGTATTGTCCCTTTTTATCCTTATGAGTCTTGTCAGAGTTTTGTCTATCTTGTTTATTCTTTCAAAAAACCATATCCTGGTTTTATTAATTCTTTGGATTATTTTTTTTGTTTCTGTTACTGATTTCTGCTGTTTTTTTTTTTCCTTCTGCTTGTATTTGGGTTCCTTTGCTGTTGGTATTCCAGATGTTTAAGGTGTCCCTTTAAGTTGTTGATTTTGTCATTTTCTTTTTTCCTAATATAGACCTGTATTGCTATGAATTTCCCCCTAATTACTGCTTTTGCTGTGTCCCATTGATTTAGGCAATTTGTTTCTTCATTGTCATTCATCTCAAGGAATCTTTTAAGTTCTTCCATAATTTCTTCTTTGATCTAGTTGCTGTTGAGGAGCATGCTGTTTATATTCCAGGTGTTAAACTTTCTCCACATCTTATTTTTACAATCAATCTTGGTTTCTGTGGCATTGTGGTCTGATAGGGTGCATGGTATAAATTTATTTTTGTGACTTTATGTAGGTTAGACTGTGTCTAAGAATGTGGTCTATCCTAGAGAAGGTTTCATGTGACTTGAGAAGAATGTGTCTTTAACATTTTGAGAAAAGAAAGCCCTGTTTAGAACTGTTAGTCCTAGTCCTTTTATTTTCTCAGTTAGTGCTCTTATGTCTTTACTAGTGTTCAGCTTAGCGGATCTGTCTAGTGGCAATAATGGCATGTTGAAATCTCCCACTGCTATCACATTTCCATCCATATGTTTCTCTAGGTCTGTGAGCAAAAGCCTTACATATTTTCCTGGCTCTATATTTGGTGCATAAATATTTATCAGCATTAGTACTTCTTGGTCTAGTAGTTCCCTGTTCAATAATTAGTGTCCATCTTCGTCTCTGAGAACTTTGTTGAGGTTGATTGCAATTTGGTCTAATATCAGTATGGCTGTCCTAGCTTTTAGTTGCTGTTAGTTTGTTTTCCAGCAGCTTGTATAATTGTTTTCCATCCCTTTACTCTGACTCCGTGTCTATCCTAAACTCGTGTGTTTCCTGCAGGCAGCAGATATCTGGGTATTGTTTCCCAATCCAGCCCCTAACTCTGTGCCTTTCGATGAGAGAGTTTAGTCCATTGGCATTTAAAGAAATTTTTGACAGAGAGGGCTATTATGTCATTATATTGTGCAAGATTGTTGTTGTTACAATTGGGGATTTGGTTTGTGTAATTGGTTTCTGACTAGTTCATTTAGTTTCAGTTTAGTTAACACAAATATTGCAAGTTCTTTTTTTCTCTGAGAATGTGTTTAACCCTCCCTCACATATCAATGAAAGTTTTGCTGGGTAGTGGGCTCTAGTTTGAAATTTTCATTCAGTAGTTTAAATATGTAATTCCACTCTTTTCTTGCCTGGATTCTTTCAAATGAAAGGTCTGGTTTGATCCTTATGTTTCTTTCTTTATACTTGAATTTTTTCTACCCTTACTGCTTTAAAGAGTTTATCTCTCTGTTTTATTGCCATTTGGATTATTAGATGTTTTGGAATTGTTCTGTTAGGATCTATTTTGTTTGGCATCCTTTTTGCCCCTTGGATTTGTACAGCAGTCTCTTTCCAGAGACTGGGAAAGTTCTCTACTATTATCTCCCTCATTACTTGTTCTTCCCTTTTCCCCTTTTCCTCTTCTTCTGGTATTCGTATAAGTCATAAATTGTTTATTTTGTTTTTGTTCATTAAGTATCTAACATTTTCTTTCAATGTTTTGTCTTTTGTTTCTTTATTGACTTTTTTTTGTCATTGCTGGCTTGTATTTTGTCTTGAGTTCCTCTATGTGATTTTACACATGTGTAATTCTGCTATTATGGCTTGCTAACATGTTTTTAGTTCCCTTAATTCTATTTGTATGATTTTCTCATATTCTATAAGTTTTTTGAGTTGGTTGAATTGTTCATCTATAGATTTCTTAATTTTCCAGCTAGTGATTCCTTAATTTTTATTGCTAAGACATTAATTGCTGATTTTAGATTCTCATCTATTAGACTCAAACATTTTGGTTGACTTGGCAGTTTGTTAGAATTTCTCTCCATATCCCCAGATACAGGTGTCTTCCTTATTTTTCCCATTGTTCTTTGAATTTGATGGTTGGAATACTGGAATTACTGGGTGTTTAAAAAGAATCATCTTGTTCTGCATCATGATTTGATGGGGAAAATAAAAACGAATGGTACCAGGACCAAACAGCCATATGGACATTGAGTGAAATTAAAAAATGATCAGACTTAAACACCAAATCCAAAGCCAACAACAACAGAATTGATATCGCATCTACAACAAACTATACACAGAGAAAACAGTTACACTAGCACTCTGGGGGGGCAAAGGAGAGAGAGATGGGGTGCATGCTGAGAAGGGGGATGGAAGGAGGACAGCCCTGGTGGTGGGAATGGCCCTGGTTAATTATCATTATGTACCCCAAATATTACTGTGAAAGATTTGTTATTCACTTTTGGTCACAATAAAAATTATTTTTTAAAAAAGTGGACTACTGAGCTGTTTGTATAGGAAGTGGTTAGACGTGTATCCAATTTTGAATTTATTTTTTTCTAGACACACGAGGTTAGTTAAGTATGATAACGAACGTATAGCAAACAACTTCATTGGTTTGTCTTCTGCTTTTTGTGGTTGTATATTATCTAAGAAAAAGAAATGTTAGGTATGAGCTATCTAGATCTATATAGTATAAATGAAAATGTTTAGAGGGGGCTCCTGGGTGTCTCAGGGATGACCCCTCTGAGTAGGATTCACGTGTTTAGGTACCAGGTAGGGGGATGGGTGGAACCCACGAATCTGAGCTAGGACCCAGAAATTGCCTGCCGGAGTTTTTTCTGACTTGCAGGTGGGGTGTCCTTGAGAGTGTTCCAATGCATTTAGGGGGGTTCCTGGAGGTTTCAGGGGTGCCCTTGCTAAGGTAGGATTTGCATGGCTTTGGGAATTGGGCAGAGCCTGCAAACCTGAACCTGGACATGGAAGTTGCCTGCCAGAGCTGTTTTTCTCTTGGACTTTTATATCATTGCTCCGTTCTCTACTTTTGTCATCATCTGGAGTTTTCCCAGGGTCCGTCTTGTTTCTCCTTCCCATTCTATATATTTTTTGGTTGTTTAGGCTCCCTCATTACAACAGTACTAATGTTTATGCTTTTAGTGTACAAAGCTACTGCACTCCTTGATATAACCTTATGATATAACCAAAATTTTAATACCATAATGAGACATTATAAAATAAAATTTGGAAAGAGGTAAACTTTCAAAAAGTCATTCTTTTAGCTATCCTGAAGAGAAAAATTACCTTTCTTTTCACTATGAGTCCCTTGTTGTGAGTATTCTAGCAAAAGACTCTACTCATTTGGGCCAGGTATTACTCTAACATATCTTAGAAATGATAAATTGTTTTCTCTTAAATTGTCACTTTCTCAAATGTAGAACATTTCCTACCTCAGATCTCCAAGTATAAATGCACTTTGGTTCAGCCAAGGTGTTGGGAATTGCCTCAATCCTACCAAAAGAACCCTTTTCCTATTAAAGCAAATATAAATGCCTTCTCTATTGATTATGACCCACTTATAAAATGGCAAAAATCTAACAAGTTTGTATGGGATTTGGGACAGAAAACATGCACTAAGATCTCTGTTTACTTCCTATTTTCAAGCAGCTCTGAACTTTAAAGTCTGAAAAATTCAAGTTCCCTTTTCATCCATGCAAAAATAATTTTATTTTAGTCATGTGATTGCTGAAATGAAACATTATATTATGTATCAATTAGGAAAAAATGTATAACATCATTGTTTCTAAGTGGTCTCTATATTGCTTAACATCATATTTTAGCAAAATATTTTTATCATTTCATAAACTTCCTTTCCATATAATACAGAGTTCTAAAGAAATGTATGATATAATTCAGATCTAGAGTAAGACTAAGATTTTCTGTGTCAGCAGTAAAAGAGAGGCAAGAATATGAATCAGTGAAAGAACATGTAAGAAGGTGGAAAGCTTTGGAAGTCAAGCTACTCTAATGATCTAACACAATCAGTGGTGGAAAAAGGTAGTTATTAATATTTATTTTATTTTATTGAAACAATTGTGATCTACAGAGTCCTTCATAGTTGAATTTCAGATATTCAATGAGTCAGCCCTTCCCACCACCAGTGTCAACCTCCCTCCACTAATGAACCCAGAGTCCATCCTGTACGACCACTCTCTGTCTCCTGGCCTGGCCTGCCAGGATAAAAGGCCCTTTAAATTTAGATTGTTCAAATTTAGGTCCCTTGATTCTATTATCATTGACTTTGGCTTGGATATTTTGTACTGTTCTTATTTATTTCCTGCCAATGCATCCAAGACTGCTTGGCCCTGAGCCCCTAGCCTTTCTTTATTTCTTTCTTCTTAGTTTTATAGAAAAGTGTGGGAATATGTGGTAAAATAAAGTAATCCAGCTACCAAGGTTCTATGAAAAAGGCAGCACCTCAATTTAAAAGATAAGAGATAAAAATACAATAATTAAAAAAAAAGTGTGCAGGAGCCAGATCAGTGGTGCAGTGGTAGGGCTTTTGCCTTCCATGTGGCTGACCCAGGATGGACTGTGGTTTGATCCCCCAGTTCCCATGTGGTCCCCAAGCCAGGAGCAACTTCTGAGTGCACAGCCAGGAGTAACCCTGAGCGTCATCAGTGTGTCCCCCAAAATGTGTGGCAGGGTTTTGTTTGTTTGTTTGTTTTGTTTTTGCATAGATACAGCAAAATATGAGGAAAATAGAAAGAAAAAAAATTTGGCCTAAAAACATAAGAAACCTTACCCATGAAGCATCCTGGAATAAGACCAAATACAGATTCCAGGCATACTAAGTTGTCTAGCCCCAAAGTCTTTCTCTGTGGTTCTAGTAAAACTTCTTCACAATCACAGTAGTCCTGGTCATGTTTCTGTAGTTAGTGATCCTGGTTTTTGTATAGATCCTATGTTGAATTCAGGGTAACAGGGGGCTTCTTCTGGTTGCATCTCACCATTAGGTGGCAATGTAGAGAACTCTCCCTGAAAGCAGGTTTTATTGCCGCTACCAAGTCATCAGGGTGTCATAATAACGCACTCTGGAGTTAGTCAGGGTCAGTACAGCATTAGGAACTTCTGTGGTAAAAGTCTGATTTCTGGTGCCGGTGTAGAAAACTGCTGGTTCCATAGATGAGATCTAAGGTTCAGGAATGAATGGGCAATATCCAATCTTCTGAAGCCTAGGCCAAGTCAGTAGATAGTCATTAATCTTGTGGTCAAAGTTTTTTTATTTTTTTTACCTAATCCACTGTATTTCCTACAGTCATAAGAAAATAGGATTATGTAGTTCACTTTCAAGGTGTTTTCCCCACAAGATAAAGAAATGTGTCTTAGTAAAAGGGCATGAATGTTCTATGTACATAAAGTAAAAATTAGTCATATATTTTTATAATAAAATTTAATTTTAGAAGAGAGTCACTGAATAAAATTACCTAACTACTGGAAGCAAATATGAACAGCCATTTGTGATTGAAGAAAACAACTAATCTAACTGAATGTGAGCTGAGCCATTTGGCTTTATTTCCTGAAAATTAACAAACTTGGGTGAAGAAGGAGGCAGACATTCTATGAGAGAACTTGCCTTCTTCCTTCAGTCTTAGTCCTGGAAAGATCTGTATCATGGATTTCTATGGTGAGAGTTAATTTTATGTTAGAAATATGAGAACTAAGACAAGTACAGCTCTAAAAGTTATTATTATTCTTTTCTTTTGTATTTCATTCTGACATTAAATTTCCTCTTCCACTGTGTAAACAACTCAGGCTAGATAAATCAACTATTTATTAAAAATTAATATAATGCTATTTGTGAAAATCTGTGAGATAATCAATGGTAGAAAAAATAGCTTTTTACATGACATGGTTAAACCATCTCCAAAACAACTGCTTTTGCTCATTTTTCTTGAATAGCCACATTATGTAGTAGGGAGCATGTGAATTTCAAGGCATAGCACAGTAGATAGAAAGGCTATGTGTTTAATCTGCTTTGTAATTTCTGCCAAAATAGTACAAGAAAGTGAACTTGCCTAACAAAAAATATTTCAAGTATGTCAAAGTTTCTTAATGAATATAAAGTTAGGATTAAGGATTGGAGAAGACTCTCCAGGATCAACCGAGCATGTCACACATGCAAGTTAAGGGATCTATCATTAACCTACATTCCTGAACACAGTTATAAATTAATTGATAGTAAAAGGTTGCAAGAAAATATTTTAAGATATTCTGAAGGTGAAAAACAGTTTTCTTGCAAGTTGGCTGGTTTTGAAGTCAACCGTTGAACCCACAGTTCTGTACAAGAGCTGAACTGGCACACGGTTTATTTCAATAAATTATGGTGGAACAGCACAATTGACACAGTTGGATCTATAGTGTAGAGACACTCATGTAGATGCCAACACTGTCTTTTTTTTCCTATCCTTTCTTTCATTGCTTTTCTGGTTCATTCACCTTTGACCCAAGGATTATTACTTGTTGGGGTTAGCAATGATCATTTTTCCTACATGTGTTTTGGATTTTATCTTTATTTCAATTAGAATATTTATACATGACAGTTCATTTATTTTTTTAATTTGAGGAGATTGAACCACACATGGCAGTCAGTATTCATGGAAAATGCCTTGCTCTGTGCTCAGGAGCGACCCTTTGTGCTGCTTGGGGGACTATATATATTGCTGGGAATGGAACTGTGGTTGGTTACATGCAAGGCACTCCTCTTTACCTCTATATTATCTCTATGACACTGGTAGTTCTTTCTTAGGGCAAATAATTGGTCATTGCAAAAGAATGTGAAAGCAAAGTCCTTATGTATCCTTTAGTTAATTTTTTCTTTCACTCAGCTTACCAAACAAATGTTCCCACTTCTACAAAGCCCCAACAACTAACTAGAAATCTTTGCATCTTAGCAAGGCCCAAGGAAATGAAAAGTATTCTAATAGCTTATAAGCAAAGTATTTCAATGTCAAAGGCTTAATAAGATCGGAAGCCATGTGCTGATGAGAGGAATAGCTCACATTTCCAAGTACACCTGCCATCTCTGCTCTGCAGACACATTTCTTCTAAGCCACTGGTGGCAACTTCCCAGGGAGATGCAGCTTTATTCCCTCATGGCAGACAGGAGGAGGATGCCGAGGGATGTTGCTGCCACCTGGCAACAGAGGAGATGCAGCTGGCTGTAAAAGGACAGATTGGGACTTGGGCAGCATCTTAGGGCAGCTGTAACAGTGGCATATTTTACAAGCAGTTTGCAAATTTCACACCAGCGATTTTCAGAATAACTTGAAAGTCCCCTTGGATTTCACAGACTTTTAATTACGTGCCAAATTCAAGCATGGCTAGCTTATCTTGCATATCTGAAAGTAGACACTTAATAGTTACTTTTTTATTTTTGTTGTTTTTTTCTTTTTAAATCTGCAGCTGATATGCTCTTTTCACATTTCAGAAGCTGCTATTTGGGAAATGAACACTGGTGAAGGTATGAGTGTTGGAACATTGTGTTATTAAAACTCAACTATCAACACCTTTTTAACTCTGTATTTTATAGTGACTTAATAAAAAATAAGCCACTATTGATCATTGATTTTTTTTTGTTTTGGGGCCACACCCAGCGATGCTTAGGGGTTACTCCTGGCTATGTGCTCAGAAATTGCTCTTGGCTTGGGGGACCATATGGGACACCCAGGGATTGGACCCTGGTTTGTCCTAGTCTAGCACGGGCAAAGCAGATGCCTTACAGCTTGCACCACAGCTCCAGCCCCTGTTCATTGATTTTAACCTAAGAAAAGAAAACAACCATTTCTCCATCAACTTGGCACTTGGGTACTTTACAAGATAAAGAGAATGAGAGAGAAATGAGAGAGAGCATCTGAAGACTCCATGAGCAGTTTTCTGAAATCACAAGAATCTTGTGAAATTAGTAGGAATCTTAGTTAAGCTACTTGAATGCTCAATTGAGCATGCCATGATGTTAGCAAATGAAAGGGCTATGCTAATAGATGATGCTATCTTCAATGTGAACCCTAGATTGTACAGAAAATCTAGAGAGAATTTATGTATCCAATTTATTTTCAATTGAGAAAGTAGGTCAAAGTGTAGAATATTTTTAGCCATAGAATCACGGTTGTAACAGATAATTTGGGCCACTCAGTCTCTTTTTTTCAGTCTCCATGTCAATATCTGAAAGATGATTATGAACTCGGGCTCTGAGTCTTTTTAGGGATATGAATATTTATCTCTTTTTCTAAACTTTATTTTTGTCACACATGAACCCAGGTTTTGTGAAACCTAAAGTTTATACATTGGGATAAAGGGTGCTTCTGTAAGCAAAATGCTAATGAATTAATTCTACATTAAAAAATAAAAGTCCAGGGCCCGGAGAGATAGCACAGCGGCGTTTGCCTTGCAAGCAGCCGATCCAGGACCAAAGGTGGTTGGTTCGAATCCCGGTGTCCCATATGGTCCCCCGTGCCTGCCAGGAGCTATTTCTGAGCAGACAGCCAGGAGTAACCCCTGAGCACCGCCGGGTGTGACCCAAAAAACCAAAAATAAAATAAAATAAAATAAAATAAAATAAAATAAAATAAAAATAAAAGTCCAGAGCACTGAGGTACAAAAGCTTAAATTTCACTAGATTATGGTAAATCCACTTCACCTAAAACAACAAGTCTCACTCCTGGCAGAAGTGACTGGACCAGATCACATTTCTTGGCTACTGGCTGTGTAGACTGTGATTTCTGAAAAAGATTGCTGATAGTGCTGGTGAAGGGCTCCTTTTCCTGGAGAATAAGGCCATAAGCCACGCATGGTCAACATTTAGGGAAATGTTTCTAGATCAAATATGAACTGATGAAAGACTTTGCTTTTCATAACTTCCCTGCAAAAGGATACTGCACAAAGTCTACAAAGCCAATAAACAAAGAGTTGTAAAAGCATGTTTGGCCTTTCATTTCTTTCTTATTAGCTCTATAGCTACATGTCTTTTTTTTTTTATAGAATTAGCAGTCAACTACTATACAATGAAAGGAAAATGACTATTTTTAGTTACCAAGCTGTCAACTTTTTTGAAAGATTTTTAACTGGTACATTACAAATTAACAGTAATTTTATGAATGATTACAATGGCTTCTACAAAGGCATTATTATCTCCATGCCAGGACTAGAAGAGACTCCAGGACTTCTTGAGTTTAGCCTCCAGGAATGAGAAAGGATGAGTTCTTTCAAGCACAACATACTCAGACCAAATCAACTCAGAGTCACTAAGTCTAAATGTTTCAGTTAAAGTTGACTCAAAGTTCAGTTCAGAGAGGGTGGGAATAATCACCTGAAGTGGGAAATAGGGGGTATATTAAACTTCAGTCATGAAAGGGTCAGTACAGGGCATTACATACAGGAAGAAAGAGTTCTATTTACCAGCATTGAGCTAATTCCCTTGATGGCTCCATGGAATTTGACAGGTCTATGTTTTCAGTAGTTTCGCCACACTTCCTGACCTCTTGCACCTTCATAGGGGGCTCTTTTACACAAATTTCTTGCTCTCTCATCAAATAAATACTTATAAAAATGTGTGCAAGAAGTCTTTTTATTTTAGATATGGTTTCCTAGAGGAATAACACCCCCTCCTGCAATCTGTGCATCATTACTCCTAACATTATTCACTAAAGTTCTGTATTTTAGCATTGCAGAAGACCAATATTCATTGCCTCGATTAAATATTGGGATCAGAACCATATGAAAAATAAATTAAATTAATAATGTTTAACTTATAGGAATAAATTGTCAGGAGCAATTGTCCTGAATAATTATCAGGATAAATTGTGACTAATATCAGAGTCTGGACAATTCTGAGATTTTTCCAGCAATTTGAAAATACTAGCCCACTTTGGATTAGCAAAGAGAACAAAGAAAAATGTCACTACAATAAATGATTGGAATTATCATTATAAATCAAGAAGACCCAGGACAAGGTCACTCTGAGCTTGGAGGCTCTCTCTTACTTCTCTGAGTGGTTATGTGTATTAAGATTATCTCTGTGGTTTTTTCTATAAACTCTAAATCCTATTTAAAATGTAAACATTGCAATGTTCATATGGGACACTTATAAAAGAATGTGGGTGAAGGTAAGAGAAATGACAACCTTTACATTTGAATCATAATCCTACTACAACACTAATTTTTGCCAACGAGGGTTGATAAGTCTACTGAACAGGACTGATGAGTAAACTGCTATGGGTAGTGGGTGGAATTGGGGATACTTATATCAACAATGGATTAAGTGGTAAGTTATACAATTTGCTTGGACATGAATCTTACATATGGATTACACATGGCTAAGTATGTTTCAAGGAGGCTCAAGGTACATGCTTTACTTATACAGAACAACTTATAGAGAGGGGTACAGTTATGCTTGTTAGACAAATATAGTATGTACATTTATAGTTCTGCCTGTTTTACTTGACAGGTAAACTGTCTTTACAAAGAATTGCCAACAGTTAACACTAAACAAAATTACTTTCCCGAATGTGGGTCACTGAAGGTTGTTTCACATTGTATGACTGCAACTCAACCATGAACAACTTTATCCATGGGGAAAAAAAACTGCATTATGAACAAACTTGTAACCATAGTTTTTAATAAAAAATATATAATTTACTTAAAAATAACAGATCTCCCACCTCCCCAGTAAAACACTACTATAGAATCCTTACATTGGTTGAAGCAAATAATATGTTGTGGTGTTGGAGACAGAAAGTATAGAAGTTAAGGCACTGGTCTTCATATGACCAACATCTCTTGTATCATATGGTCCTCTGAGTATGGACCTATGTATTAAACCAGTTGGCTAAAATTGATAGCAAGAGCTCTTTTCTGGGCCTCCTGAGAACCACTTGGAAGCCTCCATTTTGTAGAAAAGTATGTTTGTTTTTTTCTTTTGCTTCTTTCATCCATTTATCCATTTAACCACCTATTTTGCCAGTCAGACAGGCATCACTCATTAATTAAATATTAATTTATTATATATAAATATATATATTTATATACATATATAAATATATACATATATAATTAAATATATGTTCTATATAATCCTAGGTTCTGAGCTACCAGGCAAAAGACCACAGGGAAAGGATATGCAAATTTTTCTGGGAGTACATGGCAGCAGGACTCATAATGCTACCTTAAAACCTTATGGCATGGTCTTGAAAGAGTTGATGCGTCAAACTGCAAGCAAACGGACATATAAAATAGTGTTAATGAGTGGTGTTAATGAGTGTTTTGATGGAAGATGGCTTCAGATGTGAACCTTACTGTATAGAATCACACAGGAACACACACACATACACAATGCAAAATCAGGATTCAGGTAAAACCAAAAGTACATTTCATATTCATTCTCTCTTTTTTTTAAATCAGTGGGTTGTAGAGAGATCTAGACACTGAGGCCCCTCTGCCTGCACACCTACTGTTTCAGGCATCTCTTATACTAAAACATTTAAATTCTACTCTACATTCTAGTTCACATCTAATGGTCATGGAAAGTATCACACAGGGTAGACATTTCATAATATATCTAAGTGTTTACCAAAGTGGGTAATATTCCCAACAAAACACTATAATCATTCAGTGGGATTATAAACACCTGGGGTTCAATTTGGAGAGGGACACTCTCTGTTAATTCTCATAAAGGTAGATTTTCAGGGGGAGCTGGATAACTTTTACTCTGTAAAGCAAGTGATGCAAAAGTCAATATATCTGGAAACCTATGGTTTACACCGTAAAACTTCCTCTTTTCAGTGGTTCTAGATTCTATCCACTGCTATCACTGAGCAAGGTGGTGTGTGTGTGTGTGTGTGTGTGTTGAGAAGTAATCAGGTAAGTAGACAGATAATACAATTTTTAAAGCATGTTTAAGATCCTTGGATCTTAAAATAAACTTTGTGGGTTAAAACCTAGAAAGTTATTTCAAATTGTATAAAACAGTTGGGTAATAACCAGTTTAGAACACAGCATATGATGTAGGTATATTATATTTTGCAAAAAAATGTGTTATGACTCTGAATATGTTTGTGTATATGTATGGGGTGTAGGATGTAATGCAAAAAATTTCTATGTCAAGGTAAAAACAAAAAGAGGTGCCTGATATTAACCATTGTGGTTAAGTCTCCAAAACAGGTCTGATACTATATTCTGCCAGGGGTATGACTATAGTCAGACTTGCCATCAGAGTTCTATGGGCTACACACTTCACATCATAAGATGTTAAATCTCAGATCGAGGGGCCGGGTAGGTGGCGCTGGAGGTAAGGTGTCTGCCTTGCAAGCGCTAGCCAAGGAAGGACCGTGGTTCGATCCCCCGGCGTCCCATATGGTCCCCCCAAGCCAGGGGCGATTTCTGAGCACATAGCCAGGAGTAACCCCTGAGCGTCAAACGGGTGTGGCCCAAAAACCAAAAAAAAAAAAAAAAAAAAAAGAAATCTCAGATCGAAGTCATGAATTTGGGTACTGTGCTACAGCCTCTAGAATCTTGCAAGAAGAGTAGGGAAATGATGAGTTTTTAAACTTCTGTTTTAACAAGGACTGAAATGTGTAAGAAATGCGAGGATGCTTCCACTCATGTGTTTCCTTTGCCATTTTGGGGAAGGTATATATGCAGGTTGGTCTGAGAGTTGGGCTTCTAACTACAATGAGTGTCTTAGAAATCAGCAGTAATCAAATTCCTTAAGAACTGACTTTCCGGAGCTGGAGAGATAGCACAGCAGTTGGGCATTTGTCTTGCATGCAGCCGATCCAGGACGAATGGTAGTTCAAATCCTGGCATCCTATATGGTACCCCATGCCTGCCAAGAGCAGTTTCTGAGCACAGATCCAGCAGTAACTGCTTTGCACCGCCAAATGTGACCCAAAAGCCAAAAGAAAAGTTAGTTATTAAATAAATAAATGAACAGTATATTAAGAAATGACTTTCCCATCAGGCTCAAATTCCCCATTTTAGTCACTCCTAAATATATGGCTTTGGGTTAATGCTTTGGACTCCAGTTATATCTTTTGTTGTTTGGTTTGTTTGCTTGTTTTGGGCCACACATGGTGGTGCTCAAGAGTTACTTCTGGCAGTACACAGAAATCACTCCTGGAAGACTGGAGAGACCACATGGAATGCCAGGGCATGAATCCAGGTGGGCAGCATGCAAGCAAATTCCCTACCCATTGTGTTATTGCTCTGGATTTAGGGTTTTTTTTTTATTAGTATTATTTGGTGGGATGTTATTCAGTGCGAAAATACCTGCACTGAATATGTGAAGCCCTGAGCTCTACGCCTGGCTTTGCACAAATAGAACAAAGCAGATTAAAATTCTTTAATTACCCTTTCCTTTTCCCTTTGTTGTTGCAATAACTGGGCTCACATACTTACTTGGCTGTGTTTGCGCTCAGAATATGGATCAGAATCAGGGATAATATTTGTGAGCTTAGGTCTTATGTAAGTACCCTATCACCAACAGTCTCCCTTAGTTACCCTGCAGTTAGTGAAACACAACAGATGCTGTTGAATCCACTCCATGCATGAATTTTCCTGAGTTCAGACGCTTGCACCTTGTATCCAGACAAAAGATGACTAGGAAAAATCCAAAGTCTTTTGTCCAGCTCATCAGTGATTATTGTGTGTACTTCTAGACTGTTTGATTATCACTATAACTGTGATCAATAATTATGTTCTGATAGATAAGACATGATAGAATAAAGAGAGCAAAGTTAAAAAAGAAAATAACAGAATTATTCCACCCTTTTCCCACGTTATGCATAAATTCCCAATAATTTTTGCTTTAAAAATATTTTATAACACATGAACTTGCAAACATATTTACAAACAATTCTATAGACTATTTCCCACTATATTGTCCTGTACGAAATCACATAGGCATTTTAAACCTATATGTTAATAAAACAAGAGTTGAGAAAACTCAAAGACTTCTTTCTCTTCCTCCTTTCCCAACATCTCCCAAGGCACCCCTGTAGTGCACTGAATTATTCTGTTACTCAAAATACTGGCATGGTTCAAATGTGAGGTCTCTGTAGAGACTACAAGAATATGAGATTATAGTAAGCAGAAAGGAATACTTTGTGAGCGCTTCCTGTAGGGAAGCTTACTGTAAATGAATTTTGTGTACTTTGGTGAAAGGCATTTGATCTACTTTGATGTTCCTGTAGACTCTTCCACCCTGAAGCCAGCATCTTGACTCCTAGTGCAATGCATTGGACGCTCAAATTTGTTGGATAAATGACTGTTGTGTGAATTTCAATACAAAAATATTTTGGTGAGTCAATGCCTGTTTTACAGCAACGGTTATAAACTAAACAAGCTACTACGTCATGTAGGATCAGCAAGGTCTCTATTGGAATGTCTTTACTTTGGATATCTTACAGAAGGAATGAATATTTGAATGTACATTGTTGGGATGTGGTTGACCTTTATTACCCATTTGTGAGTGAAAATAACTTGCCAAGATGTAACAAATGACATGGTGGAAAGAAAGCAAATAAACGTGTGAAGAAAGAAAAATATAAAACCTCTATCTATATTTCCTTTATAAGTTTAATACCTCTATCATAATTCCTCCTAGTCTGTATATTCCCAAATGTAAGGTAGCCCCTTAAACACCTTCTTTTCTTTAAATTTTTTTAATTTCATTTTTATTTATTTCTTTTAGTATATATTCATAGATTTTTTTCTCTTTAACTTCACCTGCTTGGTGAAGAGCACCTGCTCTGCTTGGTATAAAAACATAAGAAAAAGGCTTGCCAGGGGTGAAAGCTCAGGTCAAGACCAGGGCACAGAAATTCTTTAGTCTGACATTCTTACCAGAAATGTACCAGCAATATAATATGGCACCATTCCTTTTTGCAAAGGTATGCTAAAAAAAGGGGTGGGGGATTTTATGTATAGAAACAAGCTCTTATCTACTAGATATAGATAAGAACCCACACATTTTATAATATAAGAGTGCCTCCCACCCTGAACATGTGTCATGTAGACCCAACTTAGACTCCACGTGACTTGGCAGCGACCATCCAATCCTGAAACCTAGACCTCAGACATAGAACCGACACAGTTCCGTGCAACAGCACCAGGAACCAAACTCCTCCATGGGAATATCTTAAGACCACTATAACACCAACTTAAAACAGTTTTGATATCCTGACAAAGAGGAAACGGCAATAGCTTGATCTAAGAGTAGAACGTACTAACGGTAAAATGAAATCAGAAGGCACGTCGCCCTTTGAACTATGCAAAGACCAAGATTACCAACTACTGAAGACTAACATTGACAATCAAGACTGGGAAGAATTTAACCTGGGACCAATAAAAAAGACCTTAGCCTAGGCATCGGCCCATCTGTATTAAAACCAAGATCTCCAATCCCAGAGGTCTGATTGTAACAACTGCGATGGAATGGAACTCTGGAATCATAATTTAAAAACTCTATTTCCCAGCTTTGCCCTAGGATCTATGCAAAAACCGAGACCACCAATTACAAAAAGTCTGATTACAACAACAGTGATGGAACAGAACTTCTAGAACTATAAAGACTATTCCTAGCCTTCGTCTTATGACCTGTGTAAATACCAAGATATTGAGTTAGAGAAACCTGCTTATATCATCCACAACTGAGTGAAAAGATGCCTGACAACATAAAAATACCTTGGGGAGAGAAAAAGAGGGTGTATGGAGCCTGTAGTGGTTCTCAAGACAGCATGATTCAGGGGCGGAGAAGTCTGAAATCTCTTAGGCCAAGGGAATTCCTTTTCTCACTTCCCCAATACTTACTATGCCTTTGCAAAAAAAAAAAAAAAAAAAAAGAAGCAGCAGCAGCAGCACAAACCTTTTTATGTAGTTGCTTGTTAGGATTTTTTGACTGTTTTTTTTTTCTTTGTCGTTTTTCTTTGTTTGTTTTCTTTTTCATAGTTGCTGGCTTTGGTTTTTGTTTGTTGTATTTTTCTTATTATTGCTTTGCTGTTTTTGCTTGTTATTGGTTTTTTTTTTGTTATCTTTTTCTTTATTTTTTCTGCCCTCTTCTAAATTGATACTTATAACACCTAGAAGGACTAGTTTTTTCTTCTTTCTTTCTCCTTTTCCTTTTTCTATATCTCCAACAGAACCACATTGCTTAAATCATCTTGTTCAGCCTCATAAATTGAGGTCCAGACACTCTCATGAACATTTAGTGGAAATAAAAAATGGGCAGAACTCAGAGCTGGGGAGATGGTATGGAGGCAGGCATTTGTCTTGCAGGCAGAAGGACGGTGGTTCAAATCCTGGCAGCCCATATGGTCTGCCGAGCCTGCCAGGAGCAATTTCTGAGCATAGAGCCATGAGTAACCCCTGAGCATTGCTGGGTATAACCCCAAAACAAAAACAAAAAAAATGGTCAGACCTGAACATCAAACCCAAAGACAATGACAACAGAAACTATACCTAATCCACAGCAACCTGTACAAGTGGGGACCAGTTATACTAGTATTCTGGTGGGTAAAGGAGGGAGATATGGGATGCATGGTGGGAACAGGGGTGGGAGGAAGACATCACTGGTGGTGGGAATACCCTTGATTCATTGTCACTATATACCTTAAATATTACTGTGAAAGAATTGTAATTTACTTCTGCCACAATAAAAATTAAAAAAAAAACAACTTTATCTAAGTGGTGTGTGTGTGTGTGTGTGTGTGTGTGTGTGTGTGTGTGTGTGTGAGCCTGCATGTATAGAAAGGGAGAGAAAAACATTCAAATGGTGGAAAGGAGAGAGAAAAGGAGACAGACAACATTTCATTGACATCAAGCTGTGAAAGCAGATAGTTGTTATTGAATCTGTGGAATGAAAGCACAGTTTTTGTTTATTTACATTTGTTCTCTGTTTGAAAGACAGCCCATAAGGTAAAATAAAATGAGAGTGCCTCAAATGCCTTCTAAATTTCCCCTTAAATTGAATTTCTTGTTTTATCAGGGAACAATACTTGTACTGATGTTAGCCAGACAGCTAAAAGGTCAACAAGTTCCCTTGGTTGCCTTTTGTCAAAGGTTTTTGACTTGTCTGTGAATAAAGATCTCCCAGGAGGAAGGCCGACCTGAATTTCCTGTCATCGGGAAGACAGCAATGGATTTGAAAATGTTACAAAAAGCATAAGGGACTTCAGGCACACCTTCAATCCCACCGCCGATGCCAATCGCTGCGCATGTAAACATGTACACAGAAATGTTTTGGATTTGTTCTGTCAACTTTCGGTTGTGAAACAAATTGTTCTGCAGCAGACCACACTGCATACAAAATGAAGCTGCGGTGGTGCTTTCTGTATTGCTGTGACCGTCTCACACCAGAACATTTTCTGTTCACTCACCATGCAAGACGCTTTGTTAAAAGGGGGAGACTGGGGTATGAGAGCATGTGAGGACTACCAGAGAACTGTTTTCCAGTTAACAAGGCAGTTTCTGGGGGAGCTCCTCAGGTCTTCTGCATGTACTTTCCAGTGTCTGAGATTTCTGTATATGTGCTAACTGCTAAGTCTTAATAATATTTTCTAGCTCTACAGAAATAAATAAATCTCTTTCAGTAAATATTGCTCTTTGAAAGGAGTTAATTATTTTCTTTCTCGAAAATAGATCTATTAAGGAAACATTTCTTTATGTTGCTTTCTTTATGGTATTTGTTCCTGGAAAAGGTACATTGAGTCCCACTTAGGTAATTGGAAACTCAGTTGGAAAAGGAGGTAGGTATCATACATTATTCTTTAGACTATTGAGAAATTACTTAAGATTCAGCTTTATTTCTAGCAGTTTATAATTATTTGAAATAATATTATTCCAATTATTATTCAATGAATAATTCTGATATCATTATTTCCAATATATAAAGAATTTTAAAACCTTGTTGAAACATTACTGGTCAAGACATACATACATAGTCATTGAGTAAATATTTATTGAGTGCTTAACATTAAAGAAGTTGAACCAGATGCTATAAGAAAAAGAACAGTAACAACAGCAGGGTAAATGATAGCTAGTAAAGTTTGAATAAAGTGCTAAATACTGTCTAAATACTTCTATACAGTTTCTATTTCTTAGAGATATGCTAGAAAGAGATTTCCAGTGAAGAAATTAAAATTCAGAGATTAATGTATGTTTTTACATGGTTACCAGCTAGTAAGAGATGGAGTTGTGATTGGAATAATTTTAATATAAAATATTTATAATACCTATAATATTTGTAGTAATATATATAAAACCATCAAATATAAATTATTTAAAATTAATTAAATTTAATTTAAATATAAATTAAAAAGCATACCCTGCTCATGTTTGGGCAGGATTAACATCATTAAAATGGCAATACTCCCCAAAGCATTGAGTATTGTACAGAGTTAATGCGATCCCTCTAAAGATACCCATGACATTTTTCAAAGAAGTGGATCAAACATTTCTGAAATTCACTTGGAATAATAAACACCCTCGAATACCTAAAACAATCCTTGGGAAAAGAATATGGGAAGCATTACTTTCCTCAATTTTAAACTGTATTACAAAACAATAGTTATCCAAACAGCATAAAGACAGATCCTCAGCTCAGTGGAATAGGGTTGAGTACTCAAAGAATGCTCCCCAGACATACAATCACCTAATTTTTTTTATAAAGGAGCAAGAAATCCTAACTGGAGCAAGGAACACCTCTTAAACAAGTGATGTTGGCACAACTGGCTAGCCACTTGCAAAAAAGCGAACTGGACCCCCAGCTAACACCATGTACAAAGGTAAAATCCAAATGGATTAAGGACATTGACATCAGACCTGAAACCATAAGGTATATAGGAAAACATATAGGTAAAACACTCCATGACATTGAGACTAAAGACATCTTTGAGGAGGAAACAGTACTCTCTAAACAAGTGGAAGCAGAGATAAACAGATGGGAATATATTAAGCTGAGAAGCTTCTGCACCTCGAAGGAAATAGTACCCAGGATACAAGAGCAACCCACTGAGTGGGAGAAACTATTCACCCAATACCCATCAGATAAAGGGCTTACATCCAAAATATACAAGACACTGACAGAACTTTACAAGAAAAAAAAAACAACAACCATCTAATCCCATCGAATAATGGGAAGAATAAATGAGCAGACACTTTGATTTAAAAAAAAAAAGTACAAATGGCCAAAAGGCACATGAAAAAATGCTTCACATCACTAATCATCAGGGAGATGCAAATCAAAACAACTATGAGGTACCACTTCACACCACAGAGATTGGTGCACATCACAAAGAATGAGAATAAGCACTGCTGGTGAGGATATGGAGAGGAAGGAATTCTTATTCACTGCTGGTGGGAATGCCATCTAGTTCAACCTTTATGGAAAGCCATATGGAGATTCCTCCAAAAACTGGAAATTGAGCTCCCATATGATCCAGCTATACCATTCCTAGGGATATAACTTATGTCTAGGAACACAAAAATACAATACAAGAATCTCTTCCTCACACTGATATTCATTGCAGCACTATTCACAATAGCCAGACTCTGGAAACAACCAAAATACCCTTCAACAGATGAATGGCTAAAGAAGCTGTGGTACATATACACAATGAAATATTATGCAGCTGTCGGAGAGATAAAGTCATGAAATTTCCCTATACATGGATGTACATGGAATCTATTATTCTGAGTGAAATAAGTCAGAGGGAGAGATATAGATGCAAAATACTCTCCCTCATCTATGGGTTTTAAGAAAAATAAAATACATTTTTACAATAATTCCCAGTTACAAAAGAAAAGAGGGCTGGAAGGTCCAGCTCACCACAAAGAGTGATGAGTGCAGTTAGAGAAATAACTACATTGAGAACTATATAACAATTTGAATAAATGGGAGGATTAGAAAGCCTTGCTAGAGTAAAGGCAGAGGTGGGGTGGGAAGGAGGGAGATTTGGGACATTGGTGATGGAAATGTTGCACTCGTGAAGGGGGGTGTTCTTTACATGACTGAAAACAAAGTACAATCATATTCGTAATCAAGGTGTTTAAATAAAGATATTATTTAAAAAAAAGATCTTGGGGTTGGACAACCAACATGCCCGGTGCCTATAGTCAGTCTTATTATGCTTCATGGGTGGAGATACTCTTGTATATCTTAGGCCAAGGAAATTTTCTTTTTAATATCCCCAATGTTTACTGTGCCTATGCAAAACAAAAACAAAAACAAATAGCTTGCCACATAAGCCCCCTTGTCTTTGTGTTTCTTTCTTTTAATTTTATTTCTATCTTCTAGATAGGGGCTCCCACATTTTTTATAGAACCTGAGAACTTGCATTATTTTATTCTGCCTCATATTTAGATATCTTTCTAAAAATTGAGAAAAGAAAAATAAAAGTGGGTGGTACTAGATGCCAAGTGGTCTCAGGAGCATCGAGTAAATAAAAAAGAAAGGTAAGATCAAATTACCCAAGCCAAAGTCAATTATAATAGAATCAAGCGATAACAGCCAAACTATAACAAGCTAAACATAAAATGGACCTGTTTTACTAGTAGTCTGGGGGACAAAGTGTGGAGGTATGGATACATGCTGGGAACTATGGAAAAAGGAGGTCAACAAGGGTGGTGGGAACGGCCCTAATTCACTGTTTCTATATACCTGAAATATGACCATAAAAGACTTGTAATTCACAATGGTCTCAATAAAATTAAAAAATATTCTCAAAAAATAAATTAATAAAACTCATTTAAAAATGAAAAAAATTGAAACCAACATTTTGCTACCTGCATAAAAACACTTTAAATAATCAGAAACAACATAGATTCAAAGTCAAAGGTTGGAAAACAATCCTTCAAACAAACATATCTACTAAAAAGGCTGAAATGGTCATAATAATATCAGATGACATAGATTTCAGTCATCAAAAGATTAGAGAGACTCATTTCTTAATAATGAAGGTAAATGTTCATCAGGGAGAAATCACACTCAAAAACATATAAGCACCTAATGAAAGGCCAGCAAATTAGGTACTTAAAACAATTGCTAATAAACTTGAAGAAAGACATCAATAGCAACACAATAGTAGTGGGAGACTTCAAGACCACTCTGTCCCCTCTGGTTGTTGCAGGGAGATATGATGTGCATGGTACCCCTTCATTAACAATAGTTTAAACCACAGTGTCTAAAAAGAAAAATAAAGAAAGAGAGGAATTAAATATCTGCGCCAGAGACAGGCCTGAGGGAGGAGAAAAACTGGGATAATGGTGGTGGGAAATGTTCATGGGTGAAAGATGATGTAAATTAAAAGACTGAAACTCATTAATGAACAACTTAGCAATCATAATTTTTAAATAAAAGAAAAAATAAAAGTAGTATACTATGAAATAAAAATTTACTTTGGTTTTAATGATTAACTTTATTTTTTCCACTGTATTTCCCATGTTTTTATTCTTTCTTTCATTTTCCTGATTTGGGTTTAATTTTTCTTACTTCCTGAGATGAACTTCTGGGAAACCATCTTTAGATGATTTCCAACTTCACTTATTTTCTGGTATTTTTCCAAATTCTAAACTAAAGTTTACAAGTTTCTTTATATGCAATGTTTTAAGTACATAAGTTTTGATATTAGTTTTATTAGTATTCATTTTAAAATGTCATCTAATTTTCTCTTTGACCTCTTGGCAGCTTGAGTTATGCTATTATTAAAAAGCATGAGAATTTCATCATTCTTAATAATAGATATATTTTTTTTGGTTTTTCGAGCCACACCCATTTGATGCTCAGGGGTTACTCCTGGCTAAGTGCTCAGAAATTGCCCCTGGCTTGGGGGGACCATATGGGAGGCCGGGGATCGAACCGCGGTCCTTCCTTGGCTAGCGCTTGCAAGGCAGACACCTTACTTCTAGTGCCACCTCGCCGGCCCCATAATAGATATTTTTAAGCTTAGAAATTCTGTTGAAATCAGACAACATATTCTGCAAGATCAACATACTTTGAAATCCAAGAAAATTTTCCAGAAGATGCTCAATATTAGTAAATGTTTCATATGCATGTGTCAATATAAGAAATCTCATTAACAGTTGTCTGCTCTACAGTATGTATGTATATCATCTCTATGGGTCTTTCGCCATTTTTTTGAGGGGAAGAACAGCCACATCAGTAAGTGTTCAGGGCCTACCAGTTCCGTGTTCAGAGGTCATTTTGAACTTTGGGGAACTACATATTGCTAGGGATAAAACTGCAGTTATTTCTCCTGTTTCTCTTGTGATTTTTAGTTGTTAAAACACTGTTGAATTTCTTCCTGGTTGCCCAAGTCATAGCCCCATCAGGGTCATCTTCAAGTCTAATATACATCTATAGTATCAAAATCACTACGTCACTTTTTCATTTCTAATACACTATGATTATTTATCTTTTAATGCAGGCTCAGCCTTTTGGGTGTGGGGATTGGCTATATTTTTTAGTCCATACAGAATAAAAATGTGTTGTTGTTGTTGTTGTTGTTGTTGTTGGTAATAATTATTTCTGCTTTATTGCTAAAGAGTCACTGTTGGGCAAAAGCAATAGTATAGCAAATAGGACATTTGTTTATACACAGCTGATGTGAGTTCAATTTCTGGTGCCACATATGATTCCACAAGCACCAGAGTGATCCTCGAGTGCATAGCTAGGAGTAAGCCCTGAACGTTGCCAAGTATGGCCCCAAAACAAAAGCAAAAAGTCTATTTTTCCATATACACTAAAACATATCTTATATCAATTATAGATTTAAGCTGAATATTGAATATTGTGGATCACACTGTGAATGAGGCCTCATTTACACATGAATGAAATGAAAGCTACCTCAAACCTAAGTATTAGTAAGGATCCTTTAGCTACTATTATTTAAATATGGATTGTCCTACTACTATGAAGAAGTGAATCATCCTATCTAAAAGATCCATCATGAAGAAGATAAATATGAAAGGAAGAACCACAATTTCCAATGGGAACTTAGACTGGAATGGGAATTTGATTCATTTCAGCTCAGTGAAGGGGAGGAGAAAATACAAAAGTAAAAAATGTCAATATATTTCAACTGACAGCTTGAAAGGGAAGATGCCAATTTTAAGCTAGCAAAGGTTTTTAAAATATTCTTGACATTTCCTTCTCTCAAAAGAAATGAAAGTATATAATAAAGAGAAAAAGGATCGAGGTATAAACAAATCTTTTCTCCAAAGCAACAACCTTCATAATAGCAGTGATAATTATATAGATTACTCATGAGACTTAATACTAGTGCTAGGGGCCGGAGCGGTGGTGCAAACCAGTAAGGCGTCTCCCTTGATCGCAGTAGCCTAGGATGGACCATGATTCAATCCCCTGGTGTCCCATATGGTCCCCTAAGCCAGGAGCGATTTCTGAGACATAGGCAGTAGTAATCCCTGAATACACCGGGTGTGCCGCTCCCCCAAATACTGGTGCTAAATATTTGGCCTGCTGATTGCCCACAGCAAGCCTAAACTTCCTCTAAATGTGAAGATGTTAACTGGAATATAGGATGGGAATGCCAACATTCAATAGGTACTGTCTTCCAGAAAGAAAACTTCTGTGCAGTGGAGGTAGGAAGTAGCCCAACAATTCATGAAGTGCTGTTGTATCTCTGAGATCTCTGTGAAACTAACTGTTAGGGTTGAACTAGTTTAACTTTAGTCTGTAAGCAAGACTACGCCCTGCTGACTGCTTGAAGCTCTCCCTGCATTCTTCAACAATAATCGTGCTACAACCTAGAGGTGTATAGTTTTTCAAATCTTCTAAGCACAGATTCCTTTTAGAATTTTTTGAAAATAGCTTGTTCGTGTGCATATTTTCCTAGCTTCTCAGAAATCTGTGACCTATTTTTAGAGTATCTACTAATCTCACAGGGACAATGAAGTCATAAAAGATATTTACTTTAAGAACACATTATAGGGCCCCAGAGAGAAGAAATTTGATTTTCATGTGTCCAACTCAGGGTCAATCATTAACACCAAAGATCTCCTGAGAATTGCCAGTGTGGCCTTGGAAGCGTCAAAGTACTGCCAGAGCAGCCTTGAAGTCCTCAGCACTTTATCTTCATATCATAGTTTGGCTGGCCTGGATGTCAAAGCATCTTTGAACCTGAGTGACCAACCATTACTCAAAGTGGCCTCTTAGTTTCATGGGCACAGGTTGGCCCCCATCTACCAAATTAAAAATTAAACTACTCTGGGGGGAGGACAAATTTGGTGATGGGTATTTCCCTGATTCAATGTTGATATGTACCTAAAATACTACTGTGAAAGATATGTAAGCCATTATGATCAAAATAAGAATTAAAAAATCATAAAAAAAATAAAACTACTCATTGAACTAGAGGTTAAAATTTTGACTGTTGATAAAGATCAAAAGGCTTACGTTGGCTAATTCATCTAGGAACTTTTATTTATTTATTTATTTGATTTTGGGTTATACCTGGTGATGCTCAAAGGTTACTCCTGGCTATGCACTCAGAAATTGCCCCTGGCTTGGGGGACCATATGGGACACTGGGGCATCGAACTGAGTTCTGTCCTGGGTCAGACGCTTGCAAGGCAAACACCCTACCTCTGCACCATTGCTCCGGCCCCCATCTAGGTACTTTAAAAAATAAATTCCTTTATTGAATCACAGTGAGATACACAGTTATAACGTTGTACATAATTAAGCTTCAGTCATATAAAGTACAACACCCTTTACCAGTGCACATTTCCTACAACTCATGTCCCCAATTTCTTTTCTTTTTCTTTTTTTTCTTTTTGGGCCACACCAGGTGACCCTCATGGGTTACTCCTGGCTATGTGCTCAGAAATCACTCCTGGCTTGGAAGACCATATGGCATGCCAGGGTCAGTCCTAGGTTAGCACGTGCAAGGACTTACCACTTGTGCTACCTCTCTGGCCCTATGTCCCCAATTTCTTTCCCACCTTCCATGGACCTCCCCTTGCCTGCTTTTGTGGCCTCTCTCTCTCTCTTGCGCTCTCTCTCTTTCTCCTTTTTTTTATAGACACTGTGGATTGCAATATTTTTATTGAAGGTGTATCAATGTATAACTTTATCTCCTTTCAGCACCCAGTTCTTGTTCAAAGTGATAATTCCCACTATCATTGTCATAATGATATGACAAGGCCATTCTTTGCCCTAACTGCACTCACCTGCTATTTGTGGCAATCTTCCTGTCTCCTGCCCTAGTCTTTGAATACTATTACCTACTACCTTGTTTTTATATATCCCACAAATATATATATATATATATATATATATATATATGTGGCGATTCTATGTCTATCACTCCCTCTAGTCTCATTTTGCTTAGCATATCACTCTGCTTATATATAACCATCTATGTATAAGTAAAATTTATGACTTTTGTTTATATTTTTATTTTTATTTTATTTATATTTATATTTATTTCTTTTTTTATAAACCTTTATATATTTATTAATTGATTGACTTATTGGCTTTTGGGGCCACACTCAGCAGTGCTTAGGGGTTACTCCTGACTCTGTACTCAGAAATTGCTCCTGGCAGGCTCAGGGAATCATAATGGGATCCTGGGAATTGAACCGAGTTTCTTCTGGGTTGGCAAATACCCTTGCACTATACTATCTCTCTGGCCCCAATGACTTCAGTTTTTATAACAGCTGCATAGTATTCCATTGTGTAGATGTATCACTGTTTGTTTATTCACTATCTGTTCTCGGGTACTTTAGTTGTTTTCAGATTTTGGCTATTGTGAATAGTGCTGCAATGAGCATAGAAATGAACTGTGTTTGGGGGGCTTTTAGGATATATTCCCAAGTGAGGTATTACTGGTTCACAAGAATGCTTAACTTTTTGCTTTTTGAGGAAGCTATATACCATTTTACAAAATGGCTGGACTAGTCTACATTCCCACCAGCAATGAAAGAGTTCCTTTTTCCTGTATTCAGCCATCATTGGTTGCTCTTGTTCTTTATGAGGTATGTCAGTCTTTGTAGTGTGAGATGATACATCAATTGTTGTTGCTTTGATTTGCATCTCCCAGATGATTAATGATGCAAAGCAATTTTTCTGTGCCTTTGGCCAATTGTAGAATTCTTTATGACTTTGAAGCTAAAGGCATCTTAAAATATGAATAACCACAGACCAAAAAATGGAAGCAAAGATAAACAAATAGGACTACATTAAACTAAGATGCTTCTGTACCTCAATGAATACAGTAACTTGAATACAGGATTGCTCATGGAATCTGATGAGGCTAATATATAAATTATATAAGACACTGGTAAAGGTATATCTTAGATATTATCCCCTTTTTAGATGGGGGTTAATATCTAAGATAATATAAGACATGGGTAGATGTTAATAAGAAGAATGATCTAACCCCATTCAAAAATTGGGATGAAATTATGAACAGAAACTTTATTTAAGGCCTTTTGGTATTCACTTGAACTGTCCTTGAAACACAGAAGTGAGAATAGAGATGGAGCTGTATGACTTTATAGAAAATATTTATACGCTGCCTGACTTTAAGAGTGTTGATATTATGTGCTTGGCTATCTTCCTGCTATTTGGGGTTTACAGCAGCAAGGGCATGCATGAGCCACATGGAGTGTTCCAAAAGTATTATGGAAACTCTGGGCATAACTACTCAATTAAAGGCTGGTTTTGTCAGTGCTGAGTGACTAAAGGGTAAAGAGTAAGTAGTTAAGCAGTTCCCAAGGAATCTTTCACCCAGTGTTCTACCAGTTCCATCTTCTCAGTGTCTTCGAAGAAGACAAGCCAATGTACTTCCAACATACTTTATTTTCTTGTTTCATTATCAACAGAAAAAAATTAAGCCTTAAATACATATTTCTGGACTCATAAAATAGCAATGTTAAGCAGTTAAGTAGAAAAGAAAATATGTCCTATCTCACATTACTGCCTGCTTGCCATATGAGATCCGTGAACCACTGGAAACTCTAGTTCAAGTGTCTTGCTGAGTTACCCTGCAACTTAAACTTAATTTGTGTGTATTTTTGGCACAGTAATTGCTTTAGCAAGTATTTTGGCACCTTGGTTTTGGCACTTCAAAATGCAACGTGTAGACCTTTAGAATTTGTCAAATTGCTTTTCCACGTACAAGCTCTGCATGGTTGCCTAAGGAATCAAGATGTGATGAGCAACTTTAAAGCAGCACAACAGTGGAGAAGCTAGTTCTGGGTATCTGTGTTTTAGCAGTGCTCAGCATCCATGCAGTGCTCACTAGTTTTCTGAAGGATGAAGAAAAATTGCATTTATTTATTTTCTTTTGCTTTGATGACACACCTGGCTGTGCTCAGGATTTTCTCCTGGCTCTGAGCTCATAAATCACTCCTGGAAGATCTGTAGGACCATCTGGGATGCCAGGGATTGAACCCATGTCAGCTGTATGTAGGGAAAACACCCAATGTATTCCTACATTGAATTTCTTTAGACACACAGATATCTGTATCTTGTGCCATCAACGATCATCATAAAAGAGAAACTTTTGAAGAAAGTGATTCATTTTTGGTAAATAGTAAATAATTATAACAATAGGGTCCAAAGTGAACACAGAGGGTAGGTTATTTGCCTTGCATGTGGCTGACCAGGGTTCAGTCCTTGGTAGCTTATATAATTCCCTGGGCCTTTAAAGGAATTCAGAGTTAGGAGTAATCCCTGAGCACTGACAGATGGGGCTCAAAACCAAAAAAATTATAGCAATAGCAACAATATAAGAGAATATTGCCAGCATGCTATCTTATCTGCTATAGTGTTAGATTTATTATATTAATGTATGTGGAGACCTTAAAAAAATAGTGATTCTTGTAATCTGGAAAGACTTGATTTTATCATAGTGAATGTGACTCCTCAGAATGTGGGTCTGATTTAATCAGGCTCCAACAAGACTAGACCTTATCGGAGCAATGAGAGTGGTGAACATTATCTTTCATTTTTTTTTTTTGGTTGATTTCTGATAAAAGCCCTATGACTTTGTTTAACATACTGGTTTCACTACTATGTAATAGATGTGACACTGCATCATATTTTAAGTGCGCAATAATCTATATAATTGTGCTTTCCAAAAGTAAAATACTTAAATAAATAAATTAGGCAACCACTATTAACATCATTTTCATTCTGGCTAGGTACTGAGAACTTTTCTCTTCTCACTTCTCTGCTTTTTTAACTAAAGTTCACATGAAAAGGAAAAATCTCACTAAGAAAAAACAATTTCTTTGGTACGTTGTGTTAGAATCCAATACATTCACTTCGATTATTTTTCACAGGAGCCATACAGCATAGAGTTGTGGTGAGAGGCCATTAATGCCAGAGATTGAACCTGGGGCCATGTATATGATAGGAAAGTGCTCTACCTTTTGAGCTATCTCCCAGGGTACACATTCATCTCCTTTAAATGAGACAGTTAAAAATGCAACAGGACAGTCAGTAGTAGTCATCTGATCCTCAATCTGAAGGCTCTGAGAGCAGGATATTATCTTTCCTTTTCATTAAAAAGACAAGGGCTGAAGGTGAGTGACCTAGCTGACTGAATGCTGGAGAATAAAGGGCTGTGAAGAAACCTCTGTGAGTCCTTTGGGGAAAAGGGAGAGATTACATGATCTCACAAACCTCAGAAATAGGCAAAATTGAAACAGAAGAAATAAAGGAAAGGAAAAAGTCCAAGTGATTGTCTAGGAAAGAGTATCACATGAGGATTCACATGTGATCCACCACATGAGGACTGAAGCTCAGGAAGAGAATGCCCTGAACATTGTCTCCAGAAATCGGAAGGAAATGCCTTACCTTCCTCTTGAAAAAGACATTAAAAGAAGGAAATGCCAATCACTCCGGAAACCCAAAGTGTTCCTTTGTTTGCAGGGAATGGCCCCGGGAGCAAAGCTTCAGCCTGGGTTTGCTTACTTGGCCCAAAAAATGTATTCAAAAATTTTTGAAATAAGACAGAAATGTACAACCACACCCACATACAAGTTCATGTAAACAACAGGGTGACTTAATAGCTTCATGTCTATTCTCAAAAGAACTGCAAGCCAAACCACTAAAATTTACAGGTGCACTGCAAACTCTGGGGCTCCCATGGGAAGGGGGCGAGTAGGCTGTGAACTGTTCTAGTACTACATATTCTGGGATGTGACACCTTCAGATGCTGTAATACTGTCAGCCCAGTAGAAGCAGGGCAAATTAGATAAGAAAGTAGAATAGATGATGACTGAGCTCACTAAACAAAACAATAACAGAAGATTCAACTAGCTACAAACAGATGAGTAAGCCCTCAATGACTTTAATGGCCCCATTGTGAGATATAATAATTTCCACAAATTTTCTTTAACTGGAGTATTTCTGAAAATTCATTAGCCATTTCATTGTAACAAGCAATAAATTAAATTATTTTTGTGACTGCAAAAAGGAAGCTGGAGACAATAATGGAGAGAAGGTGATGTTGGTAGTGGGATTGGTGTTGCTATGCTGAATGTCCAAAACAACTGTCTTATGAACAACTTTTTTTATTAACTACAGCTTAAATAAAGCAAAAGTGACATTAATGTAAAGGCATAGAAGCAGTAATATTATTTTGCACTTTACTGACTTAAAAAAATCAATTGCTTATCCAGCACAGAAGAGCAAAAATACTATTTAAGAATGATAACACATACTGCCTCACCTTCCTGAATTGAGCTCTGCATGTCTTCTTCCTCTATTTCTCACTCAGAAACCAAACTCTTGTTTCAGACGACACTGCCCTGGGAGAATTGTCCTTGCCTCTATCCAGCCTCACCTGGCACAGTTCCTGCCACACTGCACTCCTGGTTTCTCAGTGTCAGCCACTTTTTGTACCTAGCATCCTGGTACTAACTGCTTCCCGAGGTCTTTGAATGTCACTTCCCTCCTTCAGAGTCTAGATTCTTGCTCTGAAGATTCAATTATCCCAATTAAAGCAATCTTCTCTGTCTGCTTTAATTTTCCATTCTAGCACTGCTGGTTTAAAACTTGACAATCTGGGACATCTCTCTCCTAATGAATGCATTTTTCTTCTAAGTCCCTGCATGTTCACCATATACAGTTAAAAAACATTTTCAGAGAGCTGGGATTCTTTTTTCTTTAATCTCAACTGTTCCCAAACAAAAAAATATTTTTAACCTAGTTAGTACTCAATGAATATTAGTTGAATTGACAAACAAAAATGGTATGATGAGGTTTTATAAAACACTCTTCTCCTAAATAAGGTAGAGGCGGGCCCGGAGAGATAGCACAGCGGCGTTTGCCTTGCAAGCAGCCGATCCAGGACCAAAGGTTGTTGGTTCGAATCCTGATGTCCCATGTGGTCCCCCGTGCCTGCCAGGAGCTATTTCTGAGCAGACAGCCAGGAGTAACCCCTGAGCACCGCCGGGTGTGGTCCAAAAACCAAAATAAATAAATAAATAAATAAATAAATAAATAAATAAATAAATAAGGTAGAGGCCTGGAAAAAGATAAGGAGAAGTTTATATAATTGGAAATGCTAAAGACAAAGTTCATTTTATTTTGTCCTTTTTGTCCTCCTATAGATTTTAGTTGATATCCAGGGGTGATCAGGGCTTATTGCAAGTTCTATGCTAAGGGGCCACTCCCAGGGGGTACATTTTATCTTCCTTTTTTTTTTTTTTTTTTTGGTTTTTGGGTTTTTGGGTCACACCCAGTGGTGCTCAGGGGTTCCTCCTGGCTGTCTGCTCAGAAATAGCTCCTGGCAGGCACAGGGGACCATATGGGACACCGGGATTCGAACCAACCACCTTTGGTCCTGGATCGGCTGCTTGCAAGGCAAACGCCCCTGTGCTATCTCTCTGGGCACACATTTTATCTTCTTACCTACTGATGTGAAAACCTTCAGTAGACCTCTAATGGAACAGGTGGTCTATATATTTTTGTGTCTTCTTACTGCATTTATAGCCTTCATGCTATAATAAATGTCAGCTTCCTAGATGCCTTTCTCTAACTACAACATGTCTCAATTTATTATGAATATAGGCCCATTTTGGAGATGTTAAATTGACCCATGTTGACCTAACTCCACTTGCATTTGTGTTAAAACAAGCAATATCAAAAAAAATTGTATATTCATGGAGGCAGGCTATGGTGGTCAGTAGAAGTTTGGGGACACTGGTAGATAGAAAATCACATTGGTAGTGGAATTTGTATTAAATTAAACATTTAATGCCTGAAATAATTGCATATGAAATGATTGTTATGAATAACTTGGTAAATCATGGTATTATAATAAAAATGAGGAAAAACCTAAAAAAACTTAAATGCCTCTTAAGAGAAGATGAAACTCTCTATCCAGGAAAATGAAAGCCAGACATGAATCAAACTGCTGAACTCAAGTGAAAAAAATTGCTGACATAATCATTTGGCTTCATGACTTTTATTTCTATGATTGTAAATGACTTAAGACAGAAACTAGTTCTTTCCGTTTTAAGGACGGCCTCACTAAGCAGTTATGCTAGAAGATACTTCAAGTATAGTAATTTTTCCAAAAGAGGAAAATCAATCATGAATAACTTTGTTAGTGTATATATCACAGTAATTCAATTAAAGAATTTATTTAAAACAACAACAATAAGAAACAAAACATAAAATAGCAATGATAGGCTCTTTGGTCATCCAAGTGCAATTTTCATTGTCAAAAACTGCTAAGTTGCATAGACAGAAACTTAACCACCTACTTTTATGATTGCAGGCAAGTTATTGAATGATCTGGAATCAGTCGTAGACAAGGACTACAAAGGCCCCTGGAAAATATTTAGAAGACCTTGTTTGTGCATACAGGAATTCAGTCCTGATAAGATAAACTCCAGCAGGGACTAAAACCAGGAAAGGAAGGTCAAAGAACATCAACTGATTTTAACCCTTTCTTTGGCAACCATGCTAGCAATAGACTTTCCTAGGTAGAGAGCCCCACAGGAGCATATTGGGAAAACAATATATAAACCAACTTGAAACAAAGGAGATGCACATAAATGTGTGACACATGATGTCTGAATGCACATGTCACCCACCTCTCCCATCACTAGATGTATACTTCGTATTTTCATGTTCGGATGGGTATTGGGATGCTCTTTTTATCTTTAGAGAAACCCACTTTCTCTCTTGAGAATGTTTCACTTTCTCTCTTCCTCCTTCCCACTTCTACAGAATTCATAAATAAAAACCTGACTTTATTTTTAAAAAAATTATCAGGAAGACTGACATGATAGGTGCAAAAACTGCACCTGAGGACAGGCACATCTAACTCAAGAACAGTAATTTTTGTTTTCTTCCTCTTTGAAGCAACCAGAGAGGCCACCTCTGTGCCCATGAGTGTTCACATGGGAACTTTTCTTATTTATTTAATAACAGTGTCCCTCCTTCAATCCAGAACAGAGGCCTCCTCACAAAACTTAAAAATGAAAGCCCAATAAATACATGAAAATATGGAAAGAGGAGGCTAAAGCAATTATATAGCAGGTAGAGCAGTTGCCCTGCATTTGGGCTGACCTGAGTTTGACTCCTGGTGTCCCACATGGTCCCCTGATCCTGTCAAGAGTGATCTCTGATTGTAGAGCCAAGACTAAACCCTGAGCACTGCTGGATGTGGCCCCAAAAATAAACAAAATAGGGAGAGGAGATGAACAGATGCTTTCTCAATGCAGACATCAAAATAACCAGTAAGCATATGAAAGTATTCACCAGCACTTATTTATCAGGTAAACAGAAATTAACAACAGTGAAATAGCTCCTTATAAATCTGATAAAAGACATGTATCAAAAGACTAGAAATAACCACTGTTGGAAGAGATGAAGAGATCAGGAACCATCCTTCTCTATTAGTGAAAATGCAGTCTGGTTCATTCCTAAGTAAAGCAATATGGAGACTTGTAAAAAAAAAAAAAAGAAAGCTTCCATTATGACCTTGAAATTCTACTTCTTTAGTTTACCCAAACACAAAGATATTAATTGAAAACGATATACAGTACCTAATAAACAGCTGTCATATGGAAATTATTCAAATATTCAACAGATAAAGAAGCTGTTGTATGTACATCCATTATGTATTCCACTATATATATTAGACATATACACATGATGAATACTCTGACTTTTAAAAGTGACACCAAAGTCAATGACAACAGAATCGATACCCTACCTATATAACAAGCTATACACAGAGGGGACCAGTTACACTAGCAGTCTGGGGGCAAAGGAGGGAGATATGGAATGCATGCTAGGAACAGGGGTGGAGGGAGGACAACACTGCTGGTGGGAATGGCCCTGATTTATTGTCACTATGTACCTTAAATATTAATGTGAAAGATTTGTAATTCACTTTGGGCACAATAAAAGTTATTAAAAAATGAAACCTTGCATTTTGATCCAACTTGAATGGCTCTGAGGCCATCATGTTAAGCAGAATAAGTTGGAGAAGACAAATTCCTGATGGTCTTTCTCATATCACTGAAAAATAAGACATAAACTCTATATTTGAATAGAAGAAAATAGGCAAAATATTTCACAAGAGAGCTACTGTGAGACTTGATAAGCATTACAATTTATGATTATTATTTTAATAACTTTTTAGGTCTGCTCTCAAAGCAACTTAAGTGAACTCCCTTACGAGGAGTAAAGACGTGTTACTGAGGCCCCTAATGGGAACATGCATCTTCCGTTTGATATTTCAAACACAACTATTTTGGGTTAACCCTGAATAGTCAAACCATTGTATCAAACCACTGTGACCCTTAGAAATTCATTCATGTGCTATGAGAGTTGTGGAAAGGATCTATCAATAACACTGTCAAATAGTAAAGAAGACTTGCATATAAACGTTGAAATACTATGGGGCCTGATCAATAGCACAGTGGTAGGGCATTTGCCTTGCACATGGCTGACCTAAGATGGACCTGGGTTCCATCCCCAGCATCCTATATGGTTTCCTGAACCAGGAGCAATTTTTGAGCTTAAAGCCAAAAGTAACGTCTGAGTGTCACTGGGTGTGGCCCCAAAATAAAAACAAACAAACAAAAATACCCAAACAAACTCAAAAACCAAAACCAAAAACCAAAAACATTTAAATACTAGTGTGTTGAATCCCAACAGTGTCTGTCCATATCATCTCTTTATTGTTGAATGTTCAGAAATGATATATTCAGATAAGTGGTCTGACTTGTGGTTCACTGCTTTTTTGGGAGAAGGTTTATCAAACAAGAATTTTCTGGTTTACTATAGGATATCTCCATTGCATAAAAAATGTATGTAGATTATGAAGTATAGTAGGGAAATACTTAGACATTTCTACACAGCTGAAGATCAAGGAAATTACTAACACCTGTTTTGGCTCCTCCTTGTACTTATAGTATCTCTTGAAAGAGTATCTTAGCAACATCCTTCACCTTCCATCCTATCAAAGCTTGGAGGCAAACAAAAATCTGAGTTTTGTTTTTGCATGATTTCTAACTTTATCAAGAAAGAGAAACTGTTCTATAGACATAGATGAAAATGTATTTATAGTTTTCATGGTCTTGTTTTTAATATTGCTATTACATGAAGATATGTTTTATCTATTTAACTGCCTTGTTATAGCCCACTATATTTTATATACTGTATAGTTATTATAATATGGTAATATATATTACAATAGTCATTACAATAGTAATATGAAAATACTATAGCTTATGTGAATTTAAGTATGTGAAAATACAATTTATTTATGTTCCTGATAGTTGGCATATGGAACAGTTTGCTGTAATATGATTGATTTATGTTTTTTGATGTCACATGAAGGATGTTGCTATAGTATATACCTGGTAGTGGCATTAGGTCATGCAGTATTTAAAAAATAGGAAAATTACACAAAATTATTTGACAAGAGGTTGTACTAATATTACTTCTCCAGTTGGAGCCCTCATTTGCCACTAGATCAAGGGGTACCATTGCAGCCTAATTTGAAAATTTTTAGAGAATTTTTGTTTTTAAATATAACTCAGAGCCTATGAATAATAAGAAATACAACGTCTGCACTGCTACTTTATGGAATAAGTTGCAGATATGCAGTGGTCCTCAAACTATGGTCCGCAGGCCACATATTGTATTTGTATCTGTTTTGTTTCTTCACTGCAAAATAAGATATATGCAGTGTGCATAAGAATTCATTCATAAGTTTTGTTTTTACTATAGTCAGACCCTCCAATGGTCTGAGGGACAGTGAACTGGCCCCTGTTTACAAAGTTTGAGGACCCCTGTTAGAGCAAAGATAATTCATCGGCCTATATATTACCCACCCCTATGACAGATATAATCAAATTCTAGATAATCTAGAAACTTGAAGATCCATTACATAGTAATGTATGGAAAAATAAATAGGTATTATTTGAGAAATAGAAGAGTAGTGGTCATCTTTCACTCCTCTTTGTTTTGGGGTGGGGCACACCCATTTGATGCTGAGGGGTTACTCCTGGCTAAGTGCTCAGAAATCGCCCCTGGCTTGGGGGGACCATATGGGACGGGGGTGGGGGATCGAACCACGGTCCTTCCTTGGCTAGCGCTTGCAAGGCAGACACCTTACCTCTAGCGTCACCTCTCTGGCCCCATCACTCCTCTTTTATAGGTTATCTTAGGTTGTTAAAATGTGACAACTTACAGTCATCTATCAATATGAAAGTTGTCCTCCTTCATGGATACCCTGCTTAAATAAATAGATCCTGCTCCATACTAAGTGAGAAAAATATTTGAAAACCATGTATCTGATAAAAAAAAAAGACATTACTTAAGATGTACCGGTATAAAGCATTCACAAAACTCAACAAATAAAGTCAAATACAAAAAAAAAAAATGGGAAGAGAATCTGAACTCACACTTCATTTATTTATGTGGTTTTATTTTATTGAAACCATTGTGATTTACAAAGTTCTTCCTAATTGGGTTTCAGACACACAATGAATCAGTCAATTCCACCACCATTGTCTACCTCCCTCCACCAGTGTTTCCAGAGTGCACCTCACACTACAACCCACTGAGTCTCAGCCTGCCAGTATAAAAGGCCCATTTTTAGTTTAAGGTTTGGGTTTTTTGATTCCATTGTTGTTGACTTTGGCTTAGATATTTAGTTCTGTCCTTTTTTCTTTTTAAAGCTAAATACTTTAATCCAATTGCCAACAGCTTCCAAAATGAATGGTGATGGTCATTTCTAGAAGGAGATGAATCCCAACCAAGGTCATGAAGGGATTATATAGGGAAGAGATTTAGAGAGTTCTAGCTTTCTGATGCACTTTAAAAATATTGGCTATTGTCTAGGGTACCTTCCTATTGCTCCCTTGTGTCCTTCCCTAATAGGCTACCTGATATGATCAGGTAGTTTGTTTGGGGTGGTGCTCATGGAAATAGGCTTGTGGAACTTAGTAGTGATTTATACCATGTGGTCCTTACAAAATACCATTCCTCCTTGTTTAGAACAGAAAAGAAGTCTGTCATCTGGCCTTTAGAAAATGGCATCCCTTCTTGTTCAGAATTCAGGTCCTGGACCCGGAGAGATAGCACAGTGGTGTTTGCCTTGCAAGCAGCCGATCCAGGACCAAAGGTGGTTGGTTCAAATCCCGGTGTCCCATATGGTCCCCTGTGCCTGCCAGGAGCTATTTCTGAGCAGACAGCCAGGAGTAACCCCTGAGCACCACCGGGTGTGGCCCTAAAAACAAAAAACAAAAACAAAAGAAAGAACTCAGGTCCCCACATTCCCTCCTCTTCCTATGAACTGAGTCAAATCATTGGCTCTCCTTGTTGTTCCTCATCTTTGTCCCTACTTGTAGGCACATACTGAGATCTTAGCACAAGCATCTTAACTGCAACTATAAGAGCCTGAATAAAACAGGTGAGGAAATTATTCAAGCAAGGATTTACTAAGAAAATCATCAAGAATGAACAATGGCCCTCTCACGGTTACCAACAAGGTTTAGTTCTGTCTTTATAATACCACCAACATTGGTGTTAAAACGTTGATGCTTGGTCTCTGGCCCCCACCCTTTTATATTTGTGTTTCTCCTCTTCCACTTAATTTCTTTCCTTCTCCACGCTATAAGGGTGGGGGCCAAGGGTGTTCAAGATAACTCCCATTCAGACCATTGCATTTCTTCATGCAGTTATTCTAAATACCATATATAAGTGATATAATTTTGTATTTATCTGTTTTCTTCTGGCTTACTTCATTTAATTTAATATCTTCCAGTTCCATCCTGTTTCAGGGAATTGCATGATGGCATCATTCCATTGTGTTTATGTACCACATCTTCATGATCCAATTATCTGTTGTTGGACATCTAGGTTGATTCCAATTTTTAGCTACTATACTGAGTGCTACAATTAATAGTGATGTGCATACATCCTCTCAGATGAATATTTTTCTATCCAGGGAAAAGATGCCCAAAAGTGTGAATGCTGGGTCATATGGCAGAATGGTTCTTATTTTACTGCTGTTTTCCATAAGGGTTGGACCAGGAGCATTTCCACCAACAATGGTTGAGATTTCCTTTCTCACCATATCCACACCAATGCATATTGTTCCTAGCATTTTTGATATGTGCCATCCTCACTGGTGTAAGACAATATCTCACTATTGTCTTGATTTTGATTTCCTTAATGATAAGTGATCAATAGCATTTTTTCATGTGCCTATTAGCTATCTGTCAGTCTTCTTCAGAGAAGTGAACTAACACTTTCTTAAAGAAGATATATGAATGGACAATAGAAACATTAAAAAATATTCATCATTATTTGTAATCAGGGAAATGCAAATAAAACTATAATGAGATACCATTTCATACAAGTGAGCAATGCAGTTACCTGAAAGACTGGAAATACCTAGTACCGGCAAGGAAGTGGTGAGAAAGGAACCTTTATTCATTGTTGACATTAATGCCATCTGGTTCAGCCTCTGTGGAAAGAATTTAGAAATTTTGCAAGAAATTAAAATAGTACTTTCATCTGACCCATGAATTTCACTTCTTCACATCTATTTCATGAACACAAACCCCATCAATATAAAATTACATATGTATATCTATATTCACTGCAATAATATTTATAAAAGCCAAGATCTGGAAACAACCCACATGCCCAATAACAGATAAAGCCTTGAAATATACACACATGGGGCCGGAGAGATAGCATGGAGGTAAGGCGTTTGCCTTTCATGCAGAAGGTCATCGGTTCGAATCCCGGCGTCCCATATGGTCCCCCGTGCCTGCCAGGAGCAATTTCTGAGCACGGAGCCAGGAATAACCCCTGAGCACTGCCGGGTGTGACCCAAAAACCACAAAAAAAAAAAAAAAAAAAGAAATATACACACATGCAATATTACTCTGCTATAAGAAAAGATAAAATCTTGCCTTCTGTCATAACTTGGATAAAACTATTAAGTGAAATAAATCAAAGGAAGGACAAATTTTGGGCTGGGATATAAGAACTGCATTGTGGGAAGAAGGGCTAATTAGAAGTACATGAACAGTAGTAGAGTGTAAGATGACACCCAGCTATTAACCCAAAACAAAGGCATTCTCCCACCTTTCTCTTTCCCTTAAAATCTTCCTTTGATAAGTTAAAACCCACCTGGATCTTACTCCACCCTGCCCTATGTGGTTGGATGGGTATTTGTTTAATACATAAAGAGGCAGGGGCCGGATCATTGGCGTCTGCCTTGTGCGCGCTAGCCTAGGACAGAGGGTGGTTCGATTCCCTGGTGTCCCAAATGGTCTACCAAGACAGAAGCGATTTCTGAGCGCATAACCAGGAGTAACTCCTGAACATCACTGGTGTGGCTGAAAAACCAAAATAAGTAAATAGATAAACAAACAAACAAATAAATAATAGTCAATTTTGTTTTTTTGGTGGAGGCAGAGAGACCCATCTACCTGGGGGTGGAGATATGGTGTGTGGGGTGGTCTAACAAACCATGTATTTTATTTTACAACTGCTCAAACAGTGACCCAGAGATCCAAGAAGACCCCAACAATGGTGAATGCTTTGACCCTCTGATGGAACATCACCATGACAACCTCCTGGAGGTGGACTGAATGTGCAGTGCCCATCACTAAAATATCTGTGCACTCAGCCCTTGTTCTGAATGTGGCAAAGGCCCCCTCAGGAAGGACAGAAGCAGGCAGTGAAGAGGAGAGAGATGATGATTTTGAGCATCATCCCAGACTCTGAGGCCCACTGCCTTATTTCTATCAAAGGTGTTTTGTGCGAGGACCTGGAACCACCCCCCCCCCCCACCAACCTGCAGCAGCTTATTGTTGATGGGGTAGAAGTCAAACAAAAAACTCCATTCGAGAGGACAAATAAATTGAAGTTAATGGGTCCTCTCACCCAGATTCCAGCCCAGGAAACAAAGGCCTTTCCATCCCAGATGATCTCAGCAACCTACTACTGAAAGTGAAGATAGAGGGAAAGATGGAAGATCCAAGCCCAGTTGGACCAACTGAGGAGAAGATGCTTTCAGAAACTCCTGAAACTCTCTTCTAGGTTATTCTTTTTATCTTATTTATATCAGTCACTAAATTGCTGGTTAAACTGTGTGCTCTACCTGTACAGATTTTAATAGCTACTGTTTTATTTTATGCCCCACTGCAAACAGAATTTTTTGTATGAGAATTTAGTGATTTAATATTGCTTTGCATAGTTCCAAAAAAATGCATAGTGTTGTTAGATTTTTTTAAACTTCTCAGCTATCCTAGTGAATGATTTTCAATTGCTGTGATGTTTGATTGTGCATATTATTTAGCAACTTATTCTCAAAATTATGTCTGCTAAAATGCCCTAATGTCTTTGTACACAGAAATCAATGGAAAAGGAAGTTGGATACTACAAACTCTTCTTACATGCTCATTATAAGAATGTTTTAGCAAACTTATTTTCAAACTGTGTTTATATCTGCAGAAATTTTCTTGTGATTTTGTTTAGAAAAGTTTATGGAAAAAGAACTCAGATATTCTAGACTTGTAAGAGTGCTCAGTGTAAAAATGTTTAATGATTTTTAAATTAAGTATGTATGCAGTAGGGTTCTAATGCTTATTATGCTCAGAGAAATCTATGAAAAAAATTGATATGTATGACAAAGATATGAAAAAAGCAGATTATTTTGAGAATGTGTATGAACAGTCTGACCTTTTATGCTTTTTTGTTTGTTTGTTTGTTTATTTGGGTCACACCTGGCTGCGCTCAGGGGTTACTCCTGGCTCTATGCTCAGAAATTGCTCCTAGCAGGCTCCTGGGACCATATGGGATGTCGGGATTAAACCACTGTCCTTCTGCATGCAAGGCAAGTACTTTACCTCCATGCTATCTCTCCAGCCCCCTTTCATGCTTTTATTGACAAATTTTACTGTGCCTATGCAAAATAACAACTACTTTTATAAGTTCTGATCTAAGGTCCCTGCCTCTGGTGAATAGTTAAACAAAATTTGTGGCTTCTCTCTCTCTCTCTCTCTCTCTCTCTCTCTCTCTCTCTCTCTCTCTCTTTCTCTCTATCAGAAAGGGTGGAATGGTAAGATGATACCCAGCTATTAACCCAAAACAAAGGTGGTCCCCATCTTCCTTTTCCCCATAAGCCTCTTCCTTTAATATGCAAAAGCAAAAGCTAACCTGGATATTATGCTACCCTGTCTCACCTGGTTGGATGGATATTGGTTCAATAAAGAAAAAGGCAGTTTTGGCTTTTGGCAGAGGTAAAGAGACAAGTCTGCCTGGGGTTGGAGATATGGTGTGTGGACTGATCTCACAAACCATGGATTTTATTTTACAGTAGAGACTAGCACTTTAGTGGTGTTAGAGGTGTATTGATACTGCATATCAAAGGTAGTAACATGGATATGATGGTAACCATGTTACCTCAACAAAATATTTTAGTAAATAAATATGTCTAGGCCTCCATCTGCAGCCAAATTGGATCTTGGCATCAAAATTATTTCTATGAAATCTCAAGCACAATATTAATTTGGCACATTTGCAGAACTGCATCCGCTCAAGTCACAAAGCATGTGTATAGTTCGGCTAAAACCTATTAGAATAGAATAGAGACTTTGATTGAAATTGAATTCATTTATGACTATGTGAAACATAGTAGATCACTACCCATAATAAATTTTCCAGTCCTTAACTGAATGAAAATAGGTTTTTATAATTGAATTTTTTAAATGGTTCTCACATTTGCATCGTGGGGAAAACAGAAAGATTTACTAGAGGTGTGATATGAATTGCCCATCTGTAACAAATATTTTAATAAAAGAGGTTTCTACAATGACTGGAAAGGATGGGAGCATGAGAATGGACTTGCTAGTTTTTCTCTATGGTGCACGCAGTGAAGAAAAGATCCAGCATGGTTTTTATGGTAAGATAGTCATGGTGAAAATTTAGAGAAGTCTTGAAGAATGAAAAAAGCCTTGGGCAATAATTGAAATAATTTTATTGAATTCCACCTGGAGAGGCACTATAGGTAAATAGTACTTCCCCAACACACTTGGAAATATCCATCAGTATGTAGTGAGTAAACTTGAGAACTGATGATTTCAAGTGTAAACCTAACCCTCATGAATATTAGCAAGTTTTCAGGTCATCACCATTGTCATCTCATAATGCTTATATGTAGTATGATTCAATAAATTTTGGTGTATATGATAAATATATAAATTCAGCCAACTGACTTTACTAAGGCTGGTGATTATGAGAATTAAAAGAAAAATACTACCAAATATCTATCATATATACCATCTTCTCTTGGTCTTCACAAATCAAACATCTATGAATCTGATAATAATGAAAACAGCAAGATTGAGTAGGCATTTATTTAGTCAGTGTTTTAGATATTTAGTAGGTGGGTATTTTAGATATTAGATATTAGACATTTTATATCTAATCTCTATGATATGCTTATAATAAAAATTCCATTACCGTTTTGGAGACAGTGAACTAAGACATGGGAAGAAAAAGATAGAGGTAGATAAAAACATCCAGATCCAATTGACACTGCTTGCTCTGCTTCCCATGAAAAGTATTTTTTAAATCTTCTCTAAGTGGGTCAGGACTGTGGCTCAGTGGTAGCATAAATAGCTTGTCTGTGTTCAATCTTCAGACTTGTTCCCCTCCAAATAAAACCCTTTTATTTTGATTTATATTTGAATTTTAAAGGTAGTTTTGATGCAAACAATGTCTCATATAATTTATATATCATACAAAATTATGAAACATAAAGTGTTAGCCTAATACAATAGACATTGAAAAGAAAAATAATGGGCCCACGAGAGATCAAAGGGTTAAGCATTTGCTTTGCATACTGAAGGCCTTGGTTTGGTTCCATCACTGGGATTGATTTTTGAGTACAACTGGGCATAGACCCAAAGACATCCCCCCAAATTACCCTCAGATCCAGCCTAAAAATAAATAAGGATTTGTATTAATTGCCAGAAATTAATTGAAAAACTAATATTCAGGAGGAAGTATTACGCTGTGGCTACATGCTGACTATAATTATGTACAAATAAACTCTGAAATATGTTTAAATCTTTTTGTTCATGTACTGACATCTGGCCACTAAAAGCATCCTGGGCTAAGCTGAAGGATTTTTCCTCCTGGGGATCTACAGAATAAACTGTCTCCCTCCAAGACTCACATCCCCCCTCTACTTCAGGATCCTTTTACTTAGAGAATATAATGCAAACACAATTTCTTGCAATCCTCCATTATCCCCCACCTTCTACGTTCAAGGAATCTTGGCACCTAAAAACAGTCTAGTCCTTATCAGTTTGACCCGTATCCTGACTTTTCCCATGTAGGTATGGCTTGTGCGTCTTCTTGAGTTCTGAGTTAATTAGGAGATTACCAACTACAGATTCTGCTACTGCTCAGTTCTGACCTACCCAGATTCACCAAACATTTGCTAAGCTTACTGATGGCTATATGGGGGTTGCAGAGAGTAGCTCTCATTATAGAACCACATTATAGGACCACAGATCTTCAATATGCTAGATATTAGCCATGCCTTCCCTAACAACTGGTCCCCTACCTCCTATTGTGATTGAACAGATGGCCAAGACCAGATTTCTAGCAATTTTATACTCGCCACAAAACTGAGCCCGCTTTCTTGGAAAATAGTGCTACTATTTGGAAATTTTACAGTAAACAAAATCCAGACAGCAGACAAGCAGGTTCATTTACCAGTTATAAGATTGCCTGGGTGAGATAAGGCAACTCATAAATGATTCAGCAAAGTGCACAGGATAAATCTTCTTTCTCACATGCACAAAGCCAAGGAAGATTCTGTGAGTCCCAGATAATGTGAAAGAGGAACACGTGTCACATTAACAACCAGACTTGGCATTACAGGGCTATAACTTGTTCAGTTAAACATGGCGACTGTGGGATAAATGGGACCCCGGACACAGCTCTTTGTTTGCCTTTAAGAACTTTAAAGCACCTTATTTATTGAAGGCAAAGAACATAAGGATAGTGAAGTGACAGATTCTAACCCAACTGAAAATAGTTGTGCTCGTGTCAGGACCAGTAATAAATGGGCTGCATGGGCTCTTCTACTTTTCAAAAGATAGACGGGTGGGCTTGGTGGATTGCACCTTCTGGAATTAGAGCCGACTTAAGGAAAACTACTTCAGCATCTGTCTTCTTTCAAGCAGACTGTCAAGACAAAAAAAAAGGCTGGAGTGGGTGGGGGTGGGGAAGAGAGCAAAGAGGGAGAGTGGTGGGCAGGGCAGTGGGGAGGAGAGAGAAGGAAGCAGGGATCGCCTGCATGTTTTAAACTCCTAAAATAAGCTGTCCTGCTTAGAACCTTGATGGCTCCGGAACTTGACATTTGCCTGAGCTCTCTGGGGGACCTTGCTTGCTGCTCTGCAAGCAGATCATGGCTGCTGAGCTGTGACACCCAGCACTTGTCTGACCTGATATAATGGGCAGCTATTTCCTGCAAACAAGGTAGATGGAGGAACATTGGCTTAAATGATGCTCTGGTGTAAGCCAGAATCCACTGGGATCTGCTAGAAACCAGTCTATTTTCTGGGGTTTGGTGTGTGTGTGTGTGTGTGTGTGTGTGTGTGTGTGTGTGTGTGTTTAAACCCTCTCCTTCCACCCCTTCTTCCTTCTTTTAAGTTGGGACTATTTATTTCTTTCCCTGAGGACTAAACCACAGATGCCTGACTCTGAGCAAAGCTCTTCTTCCAAGCCGCTTCTCCCCCTCCTGCTCCAGATCAATAGTGCGGGTTAAAGAAGCAATTGCATGACAATAAATAATAAAGAAAACTAAGTTTGGATACTACCACTTTCCAAATTGACTATTTTCCAGGCTTGTTATTTTTTTTTTAATCTATTACTGAGAAGAGAGAGAGAGAAAGGGAGAAAATAAGCAGAAAAAGAACAGCCCCAGGAGGGATCCTGGTTAGGCTGTCAGATCGCTTCCATGAGAAACCCAATCAGATTTGATTTGTGAAGAGTGTCAAAAGCTGTCGTGAATCATGTCAACACTGTGGTCTATTACTTCAGGCTGGAGCTCAGCAGGCTGAAGACTCCTCACACCCATTTCTGAGTTACATAGATGTTTATTTTGCCCCCCCCTTCAAGAACAGTACATATATCCACTGTGTTTTCTGATCCAGTCTAAGAGTTACAATGAGAAGCCCTGGGACTATTTCTTTCCCCTGGGTAGTGAAGTGAGGGAAGGCCTAACTAGGGATCATGGGGTATTTGCCCTCTAGATTCCATGATCTAAACTTATTTCCTCACCATGCAAAATTGAAAGGGTTTTCTTCAAAGGGGTTTGGTTTTGATGGTTGCATTTAGTTTCTGTTCCTGTTCAGGGAGGGTAGATGGGAAGCAAATGAAGATAATTCAGAAGTTTACAGAAGTCACCTATGCTCTGCAAGTTCATGGAGGTCAGGGGAACACTGGCATTCACATTTCCAACTTCCAAATGGTCTTTTTCTGGTGAACATACAAGAAGAGAAGGCAGATCCTTGACTTGGACCTTATAAATGATTATAAGGTGCAGGTATTCCCTAAGATTTACAATCAAGGATTAAAAGAAAAAGGCACACATTTAAAAACAACAATACTCACAGGAAAACCACCCCCTTAGTTTGTTCTCACTTCTCTACTCTTTCGGCACTCAGATGCATACTGTTCATTCCTGTCTATAAATTTCCTTCTGTAATAGAAACCCAAACCTAGAGTCTCTGTTCTTTGGCTACCTGCCATGAAGGGTCAGTTCTCTTGGAAGCCAATACAGGCTGTTTTTAGTAAGTAAAACTATGTTAGCTCTTGGGGGAGAGACATTCTGAGATTTCTGCTATCAGATTATACTTACTGTGTTGGTCCTTTATACTGCATGAAGTATAAGGCCATACCTGGTTTTTAGTTTCACACCCTAGAAATGTAATTTTAGAAATCTGCCAAATCTCTAGCTTCATTTTTTACATACATTTATAGAGCTGTCTGCCACTTAACAAGTATTTGCCATGTGCTTAGGGGACAGTACACGCATTAGAGTATATGCCTTACATATGCCCAAACTGGGTCATTCCTCATCACCACATATATCCTTGCTGGCCCCTGAGCACTGCTGGGTACATCTTTGATGGTATCTGGCATCTCATAAAGAGGATTAAAAGGGAATCTGTGAATAGCCAGAGCACCACTGGGGATGTCCAACTTTCATAAAATTTCTTACCATGAAGTGGATCAAGAATGAAAAAAACATTTGAAATTTAGAGATAATGTCTATGTCTCTTAATACCATCATCCTTTTCATCTCATCGACCTATATGAGCTGGCTGTGGACTTTGCATAAATGGAATAAATAGCTCCCTTTTTCTGTGGGCATCTGCAGTAGGTAAGAGGCAGAGGATCCAACAGATTCTTCTAATCTCCCCTTTTCTTTTAAAATTTCTCTCATCTGGTTTCTTCCTATAATCTTCAGCTGAACTCTTAAAAGGCTGAAGCACATTTATGAGTACGATTGCCAAGTCTACTTCTTTGTTTAAGCTGCCAAGACTGAGCTCATGTTTTGGGTTACTTTCATAGTTTCAAATAAATTATTTCCAAGACTCCTCTCATGTCTATTCTGAGAAATTACACCCTTGGCTATGAGAGTTTTCTGGCCACTGACACCTCAGAGTACATTTCACAGCAACAATTCCTCTCTAGAGAAATGCAGAGAGAAGAGTTTGGGTGTCTTACAGGAAAAGGACATGGGGATGGTGCTATTATTCCATCCATAACTAAAAAATTTTAAATCATTGCTCATTACATGAAAATGGTAACTGTGGAAGAACACAGATTAGCAGAGAAACATACCATCTGTAAACTTTCCTCTTGTTTTGAGAAGAGATAGTTGTTGTTGTTGTTGTTTTTAAATCAATCCAACAAGCCCTGTAGGTTGATGGAGTTGGACTCCAGGTGTGGTTTTGGTCTGGGTTCTATGTGGCACATGTCTTACTTTGCAGTGCCTGGCTTCTTTGACATTTTCTGCTTGTGATGCCTTTTTGCCTGAGAAATACCATATGGGTAAGAGAAGCCAGAAATAACTCGGATTAATGGTGCAGTTGATTTTGAATTAATGTTCAGTCCTTGTACAGCCTGAAAACCCTTTAAGGTGACAACTTTTTTTTGGCAACTACTGCATTCAGTTATGACACTCTCACACTGGATTTCAGCCATAGTTCAGAGGCAAGGCAGTGGACTATACACACTGAAATAGCATATCAGCAAGGTAATTCTAACCATGAAGGAGAAAGTAATTTGAATGAGCTGGAATAGTAAGAGAATGTAGCAAGGAAAAAGGGATTTGGTGTGGGCATTAATGGCCCAGGGAGAACTTAATTAGATAGAACATGCACTCAGGAATTGTGCCTAACAGAGTTTGAGGGGCCATATGAGATGTGGAGACTGAATCCAGGTCAACTGTGTACTAGACAAATGCCCTACCTGGTGTACTACCACTACAGCCTCATGTCATACTTTAAAATATACATATTTGACAAAAATAAGCATTAACTATTATATTGGAAAAAAAAGAACATATGTTGTAGAAACCATACCAGAGAGGAAAAATGTGTGATTGTTGGAGAAGTACTAAAAGCATAATGTGGGCACTTGACAGTGACAGGGTTACCTAGATTGAGTGCTTTTAGGAAAATAAGATATGGTGTATGTGAATGAGGGTATGCTAGAATATACTTGAAGGAGAACTAAACGTTAACCAAAAAAGACATATTTTAGATTTAATCTTGGTCCACACTGCCTTTTTAATAGTTTTGCCTCCTCCAAAGTCTTTGCAAATGAACTTGGAAACTTTAGCTGTGTACTTTTTAGTTAGAAGAGAGATCTGGTCCTGTTCAACATTTTGTCATTCTGGGTAGACCAGAAGACTCTTCTTCATGGAATTTCCATTCATGTTAACTTACTTTCCCCAGGGCATAAGTCATAGGTAACTTCTATACTATTATGCTGCGATCTTTTTAAAGGACTTTAGAAATGTAAATGGTGCCAATTAGCAGTGCCTCAACAAGGTATAATGAGTATTCAGTGCCTTGATACCTCATATGTGGAAAATAAAGTTAATGAAGTTTTAAGATAAAACTATACTTCACAATATTGTAATTACCGTATCAGAAGGAAAAAGAGAAGAGAGGTGGGAAGAGCAAATGACATGATCTATGGTGTAGGACAAATACTAGTTTTTGGTGATGAACATAATGCACTGTAGTATATACACATGTTTGATTTATAGTAATGTATACCCAAACATGTATGCATTAAATATATTTTAAATATAAATATATATTTTAAAAATATAGCTCCAAAATAGCTCCATGTGACTATTATACAATCCATTTTCTGATCTCCCTGCCCAATTAAGCTGCATCTTTTTAAAGCTATTGAGTTGATGGTGACCAATAATACAGATTTATTTGATTATTAATATAAACTGGGGTACTAACTTAATTGTTTTCTTGGATTCTCTAGTCACACCCAGCCTACACCATTCCTTACATACTGCATTTTCATTTTTGTTTTGCTTCTGTTTTTCTACAGTAAGTGTGTTTAGGAATCTGTGTAAAAGACAGACTCTAGACTTTTGCCATTATTGACCTCTTATTACCTCAGAACAAGAATTTTTCAAAGATTAGTAAGAAACTGAGGGACATGAGAGATTATATCATAGGAAAGGTGCTTGTCTTGCCCATAGCCAAACCCTAATAGTCTCCTGAGCACCAACAGGATTTCCTAGGTGCAGAGTCAGGGGTGGTCCCTAAGCATCACCGTGTATGCCAAAGAAAAAGAAAAGAGACTGAGTTTATTGGTGGAGGGGAACTAAGTATCCACAAAGTATGCCTGTATTTTAAGCCCTTTGAGTTTACATGAGCTTCTAGAAGTAGATGATTCCTTGTTGTCACATGTGAGTGGCTAACATGGGCTCCCTTTTCTTTCGATCCTACAATTTCATGGGTCAGCAACCGCAGTTTTCAGATTACTAATCTATTTTGAAATGGGGCTTTCAAGTGCTGTTCAGGGAACCTAGGGCCTCCTCCCCACAATTCCTAGTCAAGTGGCCCAATGTAAAGACCTGATGGTGCAGTGTTGCTTGGGCTCTATGGTATTGGGGATTCCTCAGGTCAGTTGGCAGTGCTCAGGGGCCTCCATAGTTATGTGGTACTGGGGTTGGAACTGGGGTCAGCCACATGCAATGCATATGCCACAACCTCTACTCTATCTTTCTAAACTCTCATTATTTCTTTACTGAAGTTCCCTCAAATCTTCGTTTGAGTAGTTTCTCAATGATAAACTCTTATAGTACTGTACAGTACTCTTAAGCATTTTAACATTAAAAATTGTTTTTTTCACCTGAATAACCCAAATTCTCATATCAGACTGAATTATCTATAAGGGCAGTATTGCGTAATTTCCTCAGTTTACTCTTCAGTGTCCGACACATAACAGGTAGTCAATCAATATATGTGAACTAGAGAAAAAGTCCAGCATTTGCCTTGCATATGTCTGATGTAGGTTCAATCCTTGGCAATCCAAATGATCCCCCAAGCACCACCAGGAGTAATTTCTGAGTGCAGAGTCAGGAGTAACTCCTAAGCATTGCCAGATGTGGCCCTCAATTAAATCAAAAATCCTCAATAAATACATGTGGCATGAATGAATGTATATATGAATGAATTCATATATTTACAGAGAAATCTGATGAAGAACATGAAATACACATGGACATCTAAAAGATTTCACATACATAGACATTTACACATACTGCATTTCTACTGATGCTTGTGAAAAAGTAAGGACATCTATATTTGTTTCAGAAAACTGAGTTTCACTTTTTGCTGAGAATGTATTATGAAAATATATTTTTGTTTTATTTGGTGTCCACATGCAGTGCTATTCTGTTCTGCACTCAGGGATCATTCCTAGCTTAGGGATCACTCCTAAGCACCTAGGCTTAGGAGACCATAAGGATTGCTGGAGATAAAATCCAGGTCAGCTAGGTATAATACAAGTGTGCTCTACCTGCTATACTATCTCTGTAGCCTCATTTTCTTTTTTTCTTTTTATTTTTTTTTAAGTTCTTTTACAACGTGTTCCTGAATGTCTGGAATCAAAATGGAGCCTGAGTTTTTGCTTTCTGAGAACTGTGCTTTTTAATCCTTGGTGAATTTGGATAAAGGATATTTCCTTTTCTCCTTATCTTCCAGACTTCCTCTAAGTTTTTCGACTATATATGTTGCCATTCAAAACCAAAATGCCACAGAATATAAATGATGGAAGGCACTTGATGTTAGAAAGAATTGGATTCATCAATGAAGCCAACAGCATGTTTTCTCAAAGGACTTTTCCTAGCATGATTGAAAACAAATTTGCTCTATGCATTTAGGATGTTAAGTTCAAACAATTCAAGGTTGATTTATACATCTAGATTATTAAAAAGAATACAAAGATCATTTATCACTCAGAATCAGTGAACTGCAATGTTACTCTTGCAACCTGCAGACTAAAAGTCTCTTACCGCTCCCTCCCAGGATTCCTACTCATCTTTCAATAGCTCTACCTTTGACTGGTCAAGGTTGTTTGCTCCCTGACACTGTGTTGCTAAACCGTGTGACCCATTCTAATAACATCATGGTCACTGCCACAGAAGCTGAAAAATAAGTATTCTAAAATAATGACTTGTCAGAACTAGTGCTGGCCAGAGTGTCTCAATGTCTAAAGGGTTCCTTGGAACTGTCCTGCGCACTTAAGAGTTGGGACTTTAAGAAACTTCTTGGATTCTTTTGAGATTCTGAGAAAATAAATGCATAAAAACAAAAGCAGGGACAGGGTCCTCAGAAATCCGAGTTTTGGGGAGTGGATGCTTAATGCAAAGCAGAGAGTCCATTTTGAACTAAACACCCATCTTCAGGGTGGCCTTGTTGTGCAGATCTATCTACCAGTCTCACTTTGTCCTCTATCAGGGGCTTCTGGCCCTCCTCATTTCTCCTCCCTTTGTTCTCTGCTGAGAGCTTTATTGGCTGCCTTGGCTCCTTAAACAAACAAGTGCTTATGCTAATCAGAAGGCAGAAGCCAACCTTAGAAAGGGTGCAGAGATCAGTATCCATCATCTTTTCAAGTGCTTTGTCACTACATCAATTAATACAATTGAGCAAAAAATGTCACGGTCTGGGTGGAAAAACCTTTTCACAGCTTTCCAGGGGGAAGTTTACTTCCAGCTTTTTCCCCTTGCATTAGCTCCTGTCATCTCCTAAACAACAGAACCCAGTGGTGTCAATTATATTTGATTGACTGAGGAAAGTACACACACAAATAAGGGAAAACAATGGACACAAAAATCTATAGATGACTCCTCCTGTCAGAGAGGATGCTTGTCTTCTCCATTTTCATGCGGCACGGTGTCCTGCTGCTCCCAGCTTAAATGTTTCCTTCAGCCCCCAAACTATCACCAATTAAGTTAGCAGGGTCTTCAAAGGTGTCAAATGGCTCCCTAGGCAATCCTTTCTAACGGCTGTTCAATAAATGAGGTCTAATTTATCAGTTTAACTTCACTTCTTAAAACCTAATGCTTCACAGAGCCATGTGACCTACACCTAGAGTGTGAGGCGTCACCCCAGGCAGCAGTGGGGACTCTCAGATGCAGGGCACTTATGGGTGGGCACCGATTTCTTCTCCTTCTCCTCATTTCCAAGCACATATTCCAACTCTGGAAATGTATGCCTCTAGCGTGTGCCACCCACAATTATAGCAGGTCAAATAACTGCAGGTCAACGTAAATAAAGACCAGGACTAACTTTGGTGCCCACAATTTTAAGAATAGCCAAAAAGAAGCCTGACCATGCCTACTCTTTCTATTTTTCTTAATGCTAAGACTTTGTGTAGTAATCACGTAGAGCTTCACATATGAGAAAAAATAAATAAATCAGTGCTAAGAGGTTACGTTTAACTCTTATTCCTAAATAAATGAAATACCAACAGATTTGGCTGAAGAATGTGAAAGTAGAAACTTACATTAGCAACACGTAAGTGAATTATCATTCATTCCCATTAATGAGACAAAAAGCTATAGTTCCTTTTATATAAAATGCAGATGAACCACACTAGAATTATTCATAATAAATTTATCTTAATGTCAAATAAAGAGATCGAAACGTATAAATAATTATATATCTTATCCATTTGGACATTTGCATGGAGACTACATATATATAGACACACATATATATATAAATACATACATTTATATATGTATATATAAATATAAATTTGAATGTATAAGTAGGGCATATATGTGAACCCAGTGGTGTCTCATTTATATATATATACACATATATATATATAAATCTAAGTGTGTGTATGTATACTTTGCAAAGTAAATTTCTATACAAAATTTGTACTGAGGTGAATGGGCATGTTGATCATGGAGATATTTTCATTTTAGTTCTGAATTTGAAGCTCTGTCTCACTCAAAGAGTAAATGGATTTTGGAGAAAAATAACCTTTGTTGGAATCAGATAGAGCCAGTTAAAGCACTTACCTTGTATATAGTTAACCTGGGTTCAATCTTGGCATGGCATTTAGTCTACTTAACACTGCCAGAAGTAACATCTGAGTATAGAGCTAGGAGTTATATCCCAAACAAAAAAAAACTATATTTGTATATAAATTTACATTATCCTGAGTTTTAATATTTTCATGTGATCCAGAAATACTTGTTAATGATACCCATCTGTGATATGTATTGGGGCAATATTTCATTATATATATATTCCTTTGATGCTCTGTTACCTCTGTGACCATTGCTTTCACATATCTGAGGATTCCAATTTGTCTTTAGGTACATTAGAATTTGCTTATACGTATATGGATCAACAAACTATTGGTTAGAACTGGACTCAGAGCTGCTAAACATGATGGCAAAGCTATGTTTAATTTTAATGTCTTGAGACCATGTCTTCAATTTCATGAGGAAGAACAGTGAACCAAAGGAACTGTAGGCAGACAGCGGTCTTCAGAAATGTTCTGCAACTTGAAGAGCATGTTCCTATGGCAAGGCCAGAAAAAAACCAATTCTCAATGACCCCGTTGAAGTCAGTTTCAAGGTCATCTATGCTGGCATCCTGGTAATTTTTCAGGAAGGTATCAGTGCATCAAATGCATACAACAACTTTAATATCAAGTCTCTATCCTTTGCACGGAAGACAATTGAGCAGAATCTGATCCTCAAAGGATGAAGAACTCAACATATTTTCAGGCTAAGATGTGAAGAGAAACATACCTTGAATTGACTAATAAAAATCAACCCAGCGGCTAGAGAGAGAATAGAGGGGTTATGCATGTGGCCAATCCTAGTTCAATCTTCAGCATGACACAGTTCCCTAATGTACAATACTGGTGGCCCCCAAGCACTGCGTGGGTGGCCTGGGAAATCTTCTAAACTGTAAAACTATAATATTAAACTGCTGGCTTAGTTGGCCAAGAACCATGTGTAGGGATCCCCTCAATTTCCTGAGCACTTTTAAGGAGACATAGGACTTCCAATCGCCTAAAAAATAAATCCGAAGGCTATCAAAAACAGCAGGGCTTCCTGCCATTTATGTGCATATAGTAGTGTGGGCACTTGTTAAGACATACTATATGATTCAGTAGAGGATGGCAGTTGAGTTTTCATAATTTAAACAAACTAACGATATGCAGGAGATACTTATTCCTTAGAGGAGCAAGAAGATAGATGCTATGGGTCGAGAAACCTGGCTGTACTTAAATTGCCTTTATTTATAGGGCTCTTTGATATCACACAGAAGGATTGCTAATCTTTCTTAGAAGAAGAAACTCTTACCAGTTCTAGATTCACTTGAGTTCCATAATTTGTCGTTGTTGTTTATAGTAGGGGTCAGCAAATATTTTGTATCACTGTGGGTTTCTTTTGCTTTTCTTTATTTGGAAGAAATGGTGAGCACACCTCCTCTGGGACTTTTTAAAACTGTGACAAAGTCAGGAATCAAATACTGAGGGGTGGCTATTCACACTGACATGACCCCACACATAATTCCTCCCTGGGGGAGACTTTGGGAGTTAAGATATGGGTCACTGCACTGGGTAGAAGGGGGACAGTCAGAAAAGGAAGAAGGGTGGTGTCTCCATGTTTCTCTTGTCATTTCACTTCTCCTACACTCCATTTCATGGCTGTAGAACAATTGTGGAGACAAATAGAACTAAAGAAATCACCAGAAAATAAGTACTACATAGCACTAAGGAAATCACTAGCAAAGTAAGTCTTCCAACATTTGGATTATACTGTGGTGTTTTGTTTTTTTGGGCAACACTTAGCAGAGTGCGAAGCTGACTCCTGACTCTGTACCCAGGGATCAATCTCTGGCAGGGTTCAGGGGGTGATAATTGGTACCAGAGAAGGAACTTGAATCAGCCACATAAAAAGCAAGTACCCTACCTGCTGTACTGTCTCTTTGGCCCTGGATTTACAGGTTTAAAAGTCAGTGATGCCTGTTTTAGTTTCCTTAATCTTGTTTGTGTGTGTCTTACACACACACACACACACACACACACACACACACACACACACACTGACACACTGTCATTTTACCAGTGTCCAATTTCAAATTTTAGCAAAAAAAGACATTAGAAGCTTCTGATTTATAGCTTAAGTAAACATTTTGATAAGTTCCAATTTACTTCACCAGATCTCTTTAAGAAAAAAATGTCTGATCCAGGGAGCCCCACACAAGAGTAGGAAGCATCTTGTTCTATTCTTACATGCTCCTTTCAACCATTTAGTCCAGAGACTTATTTCCTAGATGATAATTGAGACCAATTGAGTTTTTCCCCGCAAAAAGAAACAGCCTTTCTCTGTTAGCAAGTTATCGGAATTGAGGCTAAGTTGGGGTCCAGGAGGCATTTTCTCAGGACTTCTTATGAAGCTATTACTCAATTTTTCACATTAAAAGACATCCCCACGACAGAATCAGTAGAGACAGGATAAGACAAAGAAAAATGACACCACAGTTCTTGAAGAAAACAAAACCCAATTCCAAATGCTGCCCATCAGCTCAAGCCATTCATCTTCCCTTACCTTCATGTCATCTTATTTTATTCCAATCAAAAATCTACCAGACAGGGATATACATTTTGAGTGATCTGGATAGCATTATAGATCCAACTGCTGGTCAGTGATTCTAAGCTCTGAAAGTCTTAGCAAAACTGAAGGGGAAAGAAGCTCTAAGTGAGGGCTATCAAGAAATTAGAAGAAATGTCATCATCATTGGAGGGAATAAAAATAGTAGTTCGAGCAAGAAAAGAAAATGGATAGAAAATGAATAACTAGCAGAAAATACATTTATATTTTTGTATGCAAAACTATGGTGTTCACTTACTATTCTTTTAAAGAAGATGGGACATTAAATTTCAGTTCTTTGGGTGGAATTCAGATGCAAGTTAAAATATCTAAGGTAAAATTCATATTCCTATACAATCAAATACATCAAAAGAAACTTTTACTTTGCTTTTCTTTTAAATAAGAACTTTAAGGGCAGGTTCACGGATTAAGATAGTTATGCACAGTACTAAACACAGTTCCTAGCTCAGAATAGGTGCTCAGGAATTGCCAAGTTTTATAAAAGTGATTGGAAAGGGTTACTAGAGCAACTACAAACAACTAGCAAGAGATTAAATTGAAAGCTTTTCCAGTATGATAAAATGTCACTATACAAAGTAAGATAGTCTCTTATTTATTCAGATTTAGAGTGTGACTTGCATATTTAGACAGTCATTCCATTTTTTCTTCCCATTTTTACCATGCTATTAGAGTTTCTATTTAAAATGCTCTGTCCAACTAACTTCATGTGCAGGGACAGTTTAGCAAACAAGGGTCACTACACAGTGAAATTTTGTTTTGTTTTGGAGTCACACTCAGCAGTGCTCATGACTTATTCCTGGCTCTGTGTTCAGCAACCATTTTTGTTGTGCTCAGGAGAATATCTGGGGCACCAGCTATCAAACTCAGGTATGCAGCATGCAAAGCAAATTCCCTACTTGTTGGATTCAAGATTAAAAACAAAAAAAAGGGATATACCCTCTGAACACAAAAATATAATTTAAAAATTCCTTCCTCATACTTATATTTATTGTAGCGCTATTTACAATAGCCAGACTCTGGAAACAACCAAGATGCTCTTCAACAGATGAATGGCTAAAGAAACTGCTTACATATACACAATGGAATATTATGCAGCCATCAGGAGACATGAAGTCATGAAATTTTCCTATACATGGATGTACATGGAATCTATCATGCTGAGTGAAATAAGTCAGAGGGAGAGAGATAGACACAGAATAGTCTCACTCATCTATGGGTTTGAAGAAAAATTTAAGATTTTTCATAATATTATCGTAATAAGGCCCAGAAACAATAGAGTTAAGGGCTGGAAGGGCCGGAAGGACTGGCTCACCACAAAGAGTGGTGAATGCTGTTTGGGAAATAACTACACTAACAACTAGTATGACATTGTTAAAGAATGAGAGAAGTAGAATGCCTGTTATGAATATAGGCAGGGATGGGGGAAGTGGGGGGGTTAGTGGTGGGAATGTTGCATTGGTAAAGGGAGGTATTCTATTTATGACTGAAACCCAACTAGAAATATGCTTGTAATCACAGTGCTTAAATAAAGATTAAAAAATAAAACAAACAAAAAAAAAAAACAAAGAAGAAAGTATGTCTAGGGGGTTATGGAACCACTGAGTAGTGGTTTCTTATGTAAATTGAAAGATTAGACTTAAGTGAGATTTTAACAGGCAGGAAACCTAGAGGAAAAAGAATCAGCAGGTGAAATAAACAGAAGCAGTATATTCATGATGCATTTTTAAATCAAGATAGAAACAGAGTCTGCATATCAAGGTAACCCAACTGTGAAGAGGAGGGTATAACAGGATCCTAAGAAAGCCAAGATATTCTGAGTTTTTAAGTCACAAACATGACCTGTTTTAAATCACATTTTAGTAAGATCACTGGTGGGGTAAGTAGGTAGGCTGGGTTAGATGTCAATCTCTTGTATCAAGATTTAATAATTAATTGCAAAATGCCATTGTTTTGTATAGTGATTCAATATGACATGATCAAATTGATTATTTCCAAGTTGATTCTTTAGCAATACACCCAAAGGCATGCAGACTCTGAATTTAGTTGTAGAAAAACACATATTATTTGGGTGGGGTTTGAGGAAATTCTTACCTGAGAGATTATTGGGTCATTACTAAGAGACAGGTAGAGTTTGGGTTCTCATTTACAAATCTGTCTTAATTGAAGGGACTGAAAGGCAAGGTTTAGGGACTGAAAGGTGTGTTTCCACCACCTTCTCCTTGAGACTGACAAATATAATCTTCCTGACCAAATTCCAATCACGTTTCTTGGAGCTTTGTTCAACTAAACTTTTAATCAGCTAGACTTTTGGACAACTGAGTTTATCTCTGCATTACTCATTTTGCAAGTCTCCTACTAAATTTGCTCAGGAGACTTTTACCCTTTGATACCTGATCACTCTGGCTATTTATTGGGTTATTTCTCCCTTCTACTTTCAGTGTTCCATCCTTACCCTAGTCTTGTGCTCCACACGAATAACATTAGATAGAGCTCTTTATGCAGAACTACCTCTACTTATTTAGGTTTTATTTATTTATTTTTGAGTAGTCTTATGTCTATTAGCCCCCATACTGTTCATTAACACCTTTTCTTATATTTGGAGATGAGTGCAACCTCACTGCTCATATCTTTTTAAAGAATTACTATAACTATCACTAGTCAGTCTGAATAGGTTCTCTAACAAGTGCCATGAAAATCTTGTCCCCTTTCTTCTGTTGATGGTGCTGTTTTGATGACTGGGGAGTTGAACATATTCAAGTAACACGGTGATTGAATTCATGATCTAATATTTGCAAGGTAGCACTATAGTCACTGGTATACACCCCACCCACTGGGACCCACTCATTTACATCATTATTTGTTTACTGTATACAGAGACAGCCTGGCCAATTGCTGCTCTAATCACATACTGCAAGTTAACTGTGCCCTACTGTTATTACTCAGTACAAGGAAGCAACTTGACGTGGTTAGAATTGGTACCCCTCCTTCTGCCCTCAGGAAAACTTCTCAAGTATCTGTCCTTCCTGTTCCTTTACCTAGATCCTTTTCCTTCCCCTACTCCTGTGTGCTTGTATGCTACTGCTCAGAAGCTACCTTACAAATGAGTGGGCAGATAGGTCTACAGAGGAATACATTGCAATAGATGACCACACTGTGGCCATGAACTGCATATCTCAGCCAAGACGTATCAGAAGTTATTCTGATATTTGAGGGTCTAGTTCGTTGCTGGGTCTAGTTCCCCCTGTAGAAAAAGTATTATGACTCCCATTAAAATACTTTGCCTGTCTCCTGACACTTCTCGCCTCCTCTTTTGCACCATCCTAATTTCCTTCAGGTTCTACATTTCTCAAAGTCCACAGCACATCATTTTCTGTGCCCTCTTCCCTTGGATTATAAAAATAATCGAATCCAAATAATAAATTTATTATTACATAACTGAGGAAATATCACATGCAGAAATACAATCTCTTCTTTGATAAAGAAAGTCCAACAGAGACACAAATATTGCTCCAAAGTTACTTTTTCTGCCAAAATTTTGTATTTTTAGATAATATTCTCCATCTCTTTACCATCAATCTCACAGCAGGTGGTTTAACAATTTCCTGAGTGAAGGTCTTTTAACTAAATGTCCAGCCCTGCAGCTAAACCCTCTTTTATCCTTTCCCCATATTTTCTCTACTTTCAAGTAGTTTGTGGCTCAAGGATAACCTTCCATAAGTGAGAAAAGCAAGAGCTCAATTTAGTTTGGTCCAAGTCAAGGTCTTAACATGTAGAATTTTTATGACTCTCTGTGGCTGAAAACCATAGTTGCTGTAAATCACTTATAAGGTGCATAATAGTACTTAAATAAAAAATCTGAGGAAGGCAGTGCTTCCCAGATGAAGTTAGAAGTTACAGAAAATGGAACTGCTCCTATTCTGGCCAAAAACTGCTCTAATACTATCATCACCAGGCTAGTCTACACTCCACAAATTTTCTTTCACTGTTAGAAAAAGTTCAAGACATTAAGGATTGGCCTGAAGTCTAACTGTTTGTATTTTTTTTTTAAAGATATAAAGGATTGGCCTCAGAAGTTTAACTTTGTTTTAGTCAGTTTATCACGGAAATGGGGACTTCAATAGTCACAAGGCAGGTTTGGGAATGTTTCCACAGGAAGGTGAATCTTTTCAAAGCCTTTTTTTCCCTTTTAAACTATATTCATGGTCAATCTGGCATGGAATATCTGCTGCCAGGAATCTTATCTGTAGCACAGAAAGTGATCTGCTTATCAAAACTATGCTCTTCTTTTTGTCCCCAGTAGACCCTATTTTCCAGTATATATCGTGTAGTGTCTGCATGATGTGTCTCTATAAGCCTCACTTTCCATAGGCTTTATCTATCTCCTTAGCTGGATATGGTTAATGGATAGGGAGGGTCCAGAGGAAAGGTAGCGCCACAGAAAAGGGCCCCTGGACCATTGTGGTCAGAGGAATCCCCCACTTTTAGAAGTATCGCTTGAATTTTTCCATAAGCAAGAAATAATCTTCTACTCTATTTGTTCTTGCATCTTTTTGTCCCTGTGGTCTGACTTACCTGGGCAAATTCAATTAGTGTCCCTTCCTTATAAAGCCTCTAACAGCTTTTTTATATTTATGCAAAATTATTTCATCCAGATATAAAAAACAAGCTGCAGCCCATCTGTGTAGGACTTTTCAAAAACATTAGCTTTTGCCACTTCAATTCTGCTGCTGAAAATTTCACATTAGATGACTTATTCTCTACCACCGTGTCCATCTGACAAAATAGTATTTCCCTCTCAGTTTTGTCATTCTTCCTACTCAGTGATGTGTTGAGTCATGTTTCCCTAAACACACAGGTTCAATGTAACCCAATCCAAAACCGAATGATATTTTTGTACCTTGTTGTCTTTGTGTTATGTTTACTATAGCTGGTCTCCTCAACCAAAATCAGAGGACATGGAAAGTCCAAATTACTGCCAATAGCCCAATTATCTTTTACTTATATCTGACAGGGAGGGACAAATTTTGATGGGTCTGCTGTTTGTACAGCTTCTCAGACTGCAAGTGGGAGCCAGGCATCTCTCTACACAGGGCCGTCAGATTGAGCTCATTTCCATGGCTCCTCCACTTTCCATGTTTCTTGACTCCAGGCTGTGATTTGCTTTATAAACAAGTTTTCATGAAACGGTGTTTTTTTCTCCTCTACCCATTTTGACTTCACAATCTTGAAAAGGATTCAAGTCTTATTTACTAAAGAGTCCCTTCCTCATTTCTCTTCACTCCACATTGATTTCGTGCCCTTAAATACATTATGTTTGAAGCTGTGCTTTTGCCCTGGAATCTAGCCAGGAACGAAGTTAATCTCAGCCCATTACACTACTAATGCTTATCTTCACCTCAGGATGTTTTCCAAAGTACTTAGAAGTCATTATCCCTTAGAGGACCTAGCCATTTGCGAAGTTTCCACTCTGTTTAAAATTACAGTGACCACATGATTTATTATCTGAACCAGGGTAATTTCAAGGGGCCAGCGTCTTTATTATTTAATTAGGCAGGAAAATTGGCTTTGATGGGGACTGTCCTCATCAAAGCGACACACATGTTCATCCAGCTCAGGACACTGTCATGGTGGAGCAGGGAGTAAGCTCTGACTCTATAATATAATACTGTTCCTTCTCTTGTTAAATTCTATCTTAGCATCAAGTTCTTTTTTTCTATGTAAAAGAATACACTTTAAATATATTGTTCTATAAGAAAGTTTTAGCACTGAACACCAAGTTCAGCACTGAATGTATGTCGTGTTTAATAATATTCAATTGTAAGGATATTGGGGGAGAATCCATAACAGATAAGCCTTCTCAAAGCCTACTATTTCTTCAAAAAAAAAAAAAGTCAAAATAAAGCGAAGCTGTGGGGAAGCAGAGAGATAGTCCAAAACATGAGGAAAATAGAACTCTTAGAAGCTAGGAAAATATTGTTGATGACAAGAGGACAATAGAGAGCAGGGTGGGATGTCAGGGGCAAAGAGTTGAGTTTGATTATAGGATGGTGCAATGACTTTGGTGTTGGATGGCTGAGAATATAGCAACTAGGAAGGCATAAAGTTCTTTTCTTATTTTTTCTGTTTTTGGTTTTTGGGCCACACCCGGTGTTGCTTAGGGGGTTATCACTGGCTATCTGCTCAGAAATAGCTCCTGGCAGGCACGGGGGACCATATGGGACACTGGGATTCGAACCAACCACCTTTGGTCCTGGATCGGCTGCTAGCAAGGCAAACGCTGCTGTGCTATTTTTCTTCAGGCCCCTGCATGGAAGTTCTTTATTGAAATTGTATTATACGACCAATATTATAATTATTATATATCATATATAATCTTATATTTTATATAATGCATATGATTATATATTATAAACACTAGTGATATATATAATATTATTTTTATACATTATATATGATTATATTATAAAATTATATTATTATAATATATGATTATGTTTAGATTATATCATAACTGTATTATACACCAATGTGTAAATTAATGAATTCATTAAAAAAACAAAAATTGCAAACATTAGAGACTGATAAACTTCATTGCTTTAGATCCAAAAGTTGCCTTTGCATTTGGGGATTTGAGGTAAGTTCCCACCACTTTCTTACCACTAGGATTTTTGCGCTGAGACCCATTCAAGTGTAACAGAAATTCTTCTTCCCTTACTCCATTCCTCCCTTCCTTCCTTGTTTCCTTCTTCCCTTCCTCTCCGTTCCTCCCTTCCTTCCTCCCTTCCTCCCTGCCCTTCCTTCCGTCCCTTCCTTCCTTTCCTTCCTTCCTTCCTCTTCCTTCCTTCCTTCCTTCCTTCCTTCCTTCCTTCCTTCCTTCCCTTCCTTCCTCCTCTCCTCCCTCCCTCCCTCCCTCCCTCCCCCTCCCCCCTTCCTTCCTTCCTTCCTTCCTTCCTTCCTTCCTTCCTTCCTTCCTTCCTTCCTTCCTTCCTTCCTTCCTTCCTTCCTTCCTTCCTTCCTTCCTTCCTTCCTTCCTTCCTTCCTTCCTTCCTTCCTCCTTCTGCACTCCTTCCTCCTTCATTCCTTCCTCCTCCTGCCTTCCTCCTTCCTTCCTCCTTCCTCCTCCTTCCTCCTCCTTCCCCTTCCTTCCTTCCTTCCTTCCTTCCTTCCTTCCCTTCCTTCTTCCTCCTTCCCTCCCTCCTCCTTCCCTCCCTCCCTCCCTCCCTCCTTCCTCCTCCCTCCCTCCCTTCCTTCCTTCCTTCCTTCCTTCCATCTTTCCTTCCTTCCTTCCTTCCTTCCTTCCCTCCCTCCCTCCCTCCCTCCCTCCCTTCCTTCCTTCCTTCTCTCCTCCCTTCCTACCTTCCTTCCTTCTTCCTTCCTTCCTTCCTTCCTTCCTTCCTTCGCTTCCTTCCTTCCTCCGTTCCTTCCTTCCTTCCTTTCTTCCCCTTCCCTCCTACCCTCCCTCCTCCCACCCTTCCTTCCTTCCTCCCTCCCTCCCTCCCTTCCTACCTTCCTTCCTATCCTTCCTTCCTTCCTTCCTTCCTTCCTTCCTTCCTTTCCTTCCTTCCTTTCCTTCCCTTCCTGTTCCTTCCTTCCTTCCTTCCTTCTTCCCTTCCTCCCTTCCTTTCTTCTTGCCTTCCTCTCGTCTTCCTAGCAGCCTTCAATTTTTATCTTCTTTCCTTCCCTCACACGCTTCCTTCTACCCTCCTCCCTTCCTCCTTCCTTCCTTCTCTTCCTTCCCTCCCTCCTTTCCTTTCTTGCCTCCCCTCTCTCCTTTCTTCCTCCATTCCTGGACTCCCTTTCTCCTTCTTTTTCTCCCTTCATAACTTCCTTCATTTCTTTCTCCCTTCCTTCTTTCCTCTCTTCCTCACTTCCTTACATTTTCCTTCCTTCCTTTTTTCCTTCCTTCCTCCCTCCATCCATATCTCCCTCCTCCTTCTTCCCTCTTTCCCTCCCTCCTTTCCTTCCTCTCTTTATTCCTCCCTTCCTTTGTTACTTCCTCCCTTCCTTCCTCCCTCCACCCCTTCCTTCCTTAATTCATTCCTTTCACCTTTCCCTTCCTTCTTCCCCCTTGTAAACTTCTTCCCATCTCAATTCCTTGCTTCCGTTCCCTTCTTCCTTCCTCCTTTTTTCCGTTCTTTATTTCTTTTCGTCCTTCCTCGCCTCCCTCCCTTGCTCTCTTCATTTCTTCCTCCATTTTCCTCCCTTCCTTCCTCTTTTCTTTTTCCTTCTTTGCTGTCCCTCCATCCTTTCCTCCCTCCCTTTCTTTTCCCCTCCCTGTCCCTCCCACCCTTTCTTCCTGTCCTCCTGTCGCTCCTTCTTTCCTCCCTTCTTTACATTTTTCTTCCTTCCTTGCCTCCCTCTATTTTCTCCCTTTCCTTCTTTCCTCCTCCCTTCCTTTCCCCTTCCTTTTCTCTCCTTCTGTAATTCCGTCCTTTCATCTCTCCCTTCCTCCCTTTTAAACTTCTTCCCCCAAATTTTCTTCCTTTCCTCCCTCCCTCCCTCCCTCCCTCTATCCCTTCCCTTTCTTCCTTCCTCCTTCGCTTGCTCCCTCTTATCCCTTCCTTCCTCCCTCCCTCCCTCCCTTCCTTCTTTCCTTCCTTCCTCCCTCCTTCCTTTTCTCCTTCCTTAATTCCTTCCTTCCATTTCTTTGTTCCTTCCTCCCTTTTAAACTTCTTCCCTTAATTTCTTCCCTCCCACCCTCCCTCCCTCTCCTCCCTCACTCCCTTCCTTTCCTTCCTTCCTCCCTTCCTTCCTCCTTCCTTCCTTCCTTCCTTCCTTCCTTCCCCTTCCTTCCTTCCTTCCTCCTTCCTTCCTTCCTTCCTTCCTTCCTTCCTTCCTTCCTTCCCTTCCTTCCTATCTCAAGACATATTATAGCTTTATACTCAGGAATCATATTGGATCTATATGGGTGCCATGGATCAAACTTCGTTTGGATGCATGAAAGGTAAATGTTCTGCTCATTGTACTATTGCTCTGGTGGCCACGGGTATTTATGAGAAAGGTAACCATACTTATAATCTTAGATTGCGCCAGGAATCCCAGACTGGGAGGCAAAGTTATTGGTGCATGACAAAAGTTTTGGGAGATGTTGATCATCTGCACATGGTCATCAAAAATTTATACTCTTACACTACTAGTTAGTATCCAAGGACTGACACGTGTGAATCAAACTCAGAAGAAACTAATCAATAAAGATTAGAATGTCAACTTCAAAATTTGCAAAGAATTTTAGTAAATTGTAGCAAAATCTTCTGTTGGACAGCACTCGCGCTCACAAGGAAAAACATGAATGCTTAAGAAAATAGGCTCCTGTCCCACCCTGCCAAAGTCACACCATGCCTCATGCATCACCCACAATTTGCTGCTTTGCCAGTAGCCCTGTTTCACCACCACTCTACAGAGAAAGCAATCTGACCCAAACTCCTTGTTTGCTGGTATTTGGGCTGATATCAAGGAGTATTTTTGGAATGAGTCCAGCACACTTCGCACTACCTACTTACAGATCACCTGACAACCATATCCATGCCCACAACATAGCAACCATGTCTGCACATGGCCAGCTCCACAGACTCACTTTTTTTGAAAAAATGTAAACCAAGATGTGGAAAGTGTGCTTACACTGGCCATTGCAGCTGAAAACTGGCAATCTAAGGAGGAGAATATGAGCCCAAACCCCACCCTGCCACAGCCATGCCTGCTTTGCCCATCACTCACAATCATAGCTTTGCCTGTAGAACTATTTCATCACTCTTCTATGACTTTGCAGAGACTCACAATTGGATGAAAACTCCAGGTGTGCCAGTATGTGGGTTGATATCACCAGGAATTATTTTGAATTGGATTACATTTGAATTTTATTTTATAGTAATCTGATATAAATATATATATATATATATTATATCACCAGGAATTATATTTGAAGTGAGAGGGCACCTTCTCCCTCAATCCCCTTTGTCTTCTCATATGGTCCAGAAGATGTGGCAGCACAAAATATGACCCACAAAAACGTGATATCCACCAGTTAGGGCTGGAATTCTTGGACAACTCCATTTTTGCTTAATACTATCATCTCTTAGGAATACATCAATTTAGATGCCAAATGTGTATCTGAAGGCCCTTGTGTTCAAAGCAAATGAAGTAACAGAAGGGTCAACAAGCAAGCAAGAGCTTACTAAACCTCTGACAATGACTTAACTGCAAGATATAGTATTTTTCACAAGTTTTCTTTTTGTTGTAGTTTTCCTTTCTTTCTTTCTCTTTCTTTTCTTTGTCTTCTGTTCTTTCTTTCTTTCTTTTCTTTCTTTCTTTCTTTCTTTTCTTTGCTTTCTTTCTTTCTTTCTTTCTTTCTTTTCTTTCTTTCTTTCTTTCTTTTCTTTCTTCTTTCTTCTTCTTTCTTTCTTCTTTCTTCCTTCCTGTCCTTCCTTCCTTCCTTCCTTCCTTCCTTCCTTCCTTCCTTCCTTCCTTCCTTCCTTCCTTCCTTCCTTCCTTCCTGCCCTTCCTTCCTTCTTTCTTTCTTTCTTTCTTTCTTCTTTCTTTCTTTCTTTCTTTCTTTCTCTTTTTGTTTCTTTGTTTTTACCTTCCTTCCTTCCTTCCTTCCTTCCTTCCTTCCTTCCTTCCTTCCTTCCTTCCTTCCTTCCTTCCTTCCTTTCTTTTTATGTTTTTCTCACTTTCTTTTTATTTATTTTTTAAAATTATTTTGCTCCTACTGACTTGAAAACAAATGGATTGTGATCAATTATACCAACTATGTGGCACATGCCCCTTAAATAAAGTAAATTAAATAAAAGAATAGGCTCCTAGTAGTTACTAATGTAATCATCATATAAAATATTAAGTTTAATATAAAACTGTGAGTAAAATTATTAATATATAACATATTTATCAATGTAGAGATATTTTATTAATATCTAAAATTATTAACAACAGCATACATATTGATACACAAAACATTCTAGTATATAAAATATTTAATTACTATGTACATTTTGATACATTATTGATATATATTATTGTATTATTACATAAAAGTTATATAAAACATTAAATATTAATATGTGAAAATACTAATATTTAATTAATATATAACTATTTCTACCACTTTTAATTTTTTCTAATCAGTATGGATTTTTTGGGGGGTTTTGGGGCCTCACCCTAGTGATCACCTCAGGGGTTACTCCTGTCTATATGCTCAGAAATCGCTCCTGGCTCGGGGGACCATATGGACATGGGGGGGATCGAACTGCAGTTCCTCCTGGCATGTCACATGCAAGGCAAATGCTCTACTGCTGCAACCACCGCTCTGGCCCCGATATGAATTCTTTTTAAATGATAATGCCATTGGAATCCAGCCTCAAGTTTGTAGAGTACATTTTTCTTGGGATGTTCAGGGCTGTACATAACATTAGGTAGTTGAGAGAACCTCTTCAGAGTTCTTGCTCTGCCCTTTAGAAAACCTTCTATCAGAAAATCTTGTGCCCACAGAAGTACAAATGGTTTTAATGCGATTTTAACTCATGGGTTAAAGTAAGCTATGATAAGATTTGTAACATTTTCTGAATAAGAATGGAATCCAGAAAGGAAAAGGGGAGGGTTGAGCTCATTTGATATTTTCAAGAAAAATACAAATGATATGAATACCATCTTGCTTATAGTGGTGTATATAGTGGAGGTATATTTGAGCCCTGAATTTTCTAGTTCCCAAGACAGAAACTGATCAATACCCTGTGATCTAATTCCCACTTATCATCTTCTCATGCCTGACATCTTAGCAAACAACTGAGTAATTTAAGTTGTATCATCATTACAGAGACCAGATTGGGTTGGAAGACTCCCTCATTATTTCAGGTACATATTTACCTTCCATCTCCCAGGAAACATACTCTACCTATGGATTTGTCCATTACACTTCAATTTTGTGGGTATTTGTTTCATATCTCTAAACTCTTTAATGAGGCTCTCGACATGGAAACAGAACAGTGCGTAATATTTATGTCCATTAGAATTATTATAAAGACATGATATATTATTAGATTAAGTGTGATTGATTAATTTTCTACTTTGTAAAGCCCAGATTTTTTATCAATAAATACTGATTCCCATTCCTCTGCCTGCCATTGTATGTCTTACTATAACTGAAAACAATTCTCACACTTCCCTTTTGGTGGGGTGATAGTTGTGCAAGGCTTTAAGGTGACTCAAGTGCCTCTAAGTACTTAATATCTTCAGTAAAACTATTATTTGGCTACAAAGAAATTATTCCCATCTGTGATATCTCCTATGCCATCCTGCTACCAGATGAGATTAGTTGCTACAATGGTATGGCTGTCCTATTTCTCAAGTTGATCTATTGATAACCAGATGAAAATTACTGTCACAGAGAACTATTTGAGTAGAGATTTAAAATTTTTTACTAATAGAGTCAACCTAACTTTGCTGGCTAGCTAAATATTGGTCATGTTTTGCTTAGTTTTCTATTATGGTTGCTTATTTTTTGTTATATAAACTATGCCTGAAAATAAAATTACCCTAAAATGAACATTTGTCTAAACGTTAAGACACTGAGTTCTGTAGCTACATATAAACACCTGATAAACAAAACTCCAGCAGAAAAACCAAAACTCTACGGTGTAAACATTTTAGAAACATAATCTTACGCTATGAGGAAAGTGACATAAAGCTTTAGTTCTGTCCAAGGATAGGCAACAACCTTCATAATGTGTAAGAATTATATTCGATTAGGCGTCTGTTAATTCCACCCCTCATTAGAGGACTCAGTTCCTAGTAACTAAATTGACAGATGTTTCTAACATATTGGCTGGGAATTATACAGGAATTAATTACATTGGAATTGTAGAGAATTAAATTTAAAAAATTAGAATAAAATAACCACACAGTTTCAGGTACTTCATCTTATTTATGAACATTTTAAATCTCTAAAACAGTCTTACTGAGGGATATATATTATTTGTGGGTGGGTGGGGGAACCAGCAAAAGAATCCAAAGTTATTTTCCCAAATTTTATATTTAATGACATTATAGTTTGTAAGTAATGATCTTAAACTCAAATATCCAAACTTTAAATCCTGAATTATTCTATAATATAGCTATAATAAATATAGAAGCATGTGTATGTGATGGAAGTTAGGTATGTATAAATAGGTATTTGTGTGTGTGTGTGTGTGTGTGTGTGTTGACACATTAGGTCTTTGGCTTTTGTAAGATTCTTGGTTATTATGGTGCTATAGCTTTCAAGATATTAAGCATTATTGCTTAACTGGCCAATTGAGAAATTAGTATTTAGACAAAAGTGGACAGGCTAAAATAATACTAGGGAAAACACAGAGACCAGAGAGATCGTGGATAAAGCACTTATCTTGAATATAAGCTGACCGGGTTCAGTCTGTAGCACCATCTATGGTCCTCTGAGCCTTGTCATGAGTGTTCCCTGAGCACAAAGCCAGGAGTAAGCCTGAGAACAACTGACTCTAAACCCAAAACAAACAAAAATACTAGGAAAAATATGTCAAAAATTCAGATGCTTCATGTACTATTAATAAAATGAGTAAATTGAGTAAAAAATGAAAGCACCAGCATAGACTTAGAAAAAGTGAGCTTAAGAAGAAGTCTTGGATAACAATGGCTTTAACCCAAAACAAGAAATTAAAGAGTAAGATACTGGCAGAATTTCCCCAGCCCAGTGGCCGGCAACCTTTTTTTTCAACTGAGCCAAATCTCGCCTAAACCATGATTGAGATTTATTTTGAGAGCCACATTTTTTTTTCTTTGGTTTTTGGGTCACACCCCGGCAATGCTCAGGAGTTATTCCTGGCTCTACGTGCAGAAATGGCCCCCGGCAGGCTTGGGGGACCATATGGGGATGCCGGCATTCGAACCAGCGACCTTCTGCATACAAGGCAAATGCCTTACAGCTGTGCTATCTCTCCTGCCCCAAGAGCCACATTTTTAAAACCAAAAATACATAGGATGGTACACACAGAAAGTCATGCCCCCTGTGTGGAGCCGGCCACCAGGGCTGCACACAGGGCGCCTAGCAAAGAAGTTGACTAGTGACTACAGACTAGCCCCACACCAGGGTTTCTTGCAGCTTGTAACATTTCAGTTCACAACAATGGATAGCATTTATTTATGTTGTTGTGTACATGCTTCTGGCATCTAGGCCAATAAAAGAAATATAACAACCTCAGGAATTGGTCAAATTATTATCTGCTTCAATTTCCATTTTGAAACCATCTGCAACTCAATTATCAAAAATATATATTCTCCTGGGCACCACATACTATGCCAAACTATTTTAATCATAACTGTTTCAACCATAAAGTCATCCCTGTGTTCCTAATGTTTACTTGTGCTAACTGATGAAATAATAGAAATTTGGTGCCATATGAACTGGGCCTAAAATCTGGTTTCACTATGTCTTTGATACATATGGTTTCACTATGTCTTTGACTCATTTTGCTAACATATGCAAATCTGAGATTGAAGTAGGATGTTTCTTATGTGTGAAAGTGACAATAAGGACTGTGTTAAAATTATAGGATGAGACTGAGACAGGAATGACAAGAACTGGCCCTTGTCCTGGCCTCTCAAGGTAACCTGCCCCACAAATAAAAGGGGTTTAAAAGAGGTCTGTAGGGACTGAAGCAATAGTAGTGTGGTCAGGGATACTTCAATCCCTAGAATCCCATATAGTTTCCTGAGCCCTGGTGGAATGGCCCCTGAGTGTCATTGTTGGTGGCTGACAGGAGCTCTACAAGGCAATTTATGGACTACTCTGAAGCTATATGTATGTAGCTTCTATGTAGTCTTGTTTTTCTAATGTTAGGTTTTCCTTTACTTAAAATTTTTCTTTTAGATTATAATTTAGGTGATAGTGGTACAATATTTTTCAAATTTCTTGTAATGATGTACAAAGTTATTGACCACCACCAGCCGCTGAGCTGCTCATGACCACCCCATCTCTCTATCTATTCTAGTCCAACATTTCTTTCCTCCCACCCCTGCCACATTATCTGTCAATAAAGAGTTATGATTTTGGTATTATTAACTGCTTCTCTAGCACAAGGGGTGCTGGCATGCTACACCTCCTTTCCCTGTAGATTTCCCTTTCTGAGTAATTAAAAGACAAACTCTAGGAAAATAAAAATAAAAGATAGACATACTTTAAGTATGATTTAAAGTAAATACAGGGAGGGAGGGACCTGAACTTATCTGTATTGTCTGTGTAAATAGTATAGTTATGCATATAATATTTAGAGGAAGAAGGTGAATCAAAGCAGTGCCCAAAAGACCAAGAGGCCATTCCCAGTGTTGACAGTGATATTCCAGCAATGTTCAGCCTGAAGGGCACCGTGCTATTTGAGCCCCGCAGTGTCTGCATATAAGCCATGTACCCTGGGCCTGAATCAATCTATATGGAGGTCTATCATACAGAGCTCTTAAAATGATCATTTTAAAGTTTAATTTGAAGTCAATTCATATATAATTCTAACTTTTCAGAAAGACTTTTTTCCTTTTACGCTTCTAATTCTCACATTTCTGAAAAAGTCCCTGCTCTTTATTGTAACCATAAAGTTAAGAACAAATATGGTAGTTAGCCAAACATGTGCTTTCTCAAAATTAGTATGAAGTGACTTCTGAACACCCTAAACTGCCTACCATCAGGTGGCTGAGGGCAGAGTTTCTACCACGAGCACCATTATCATCTGAGGATTTACTCCCAATTTATGGGGTTAGCAAAAGAATTATAGAATATATTTAGATTCAGTTAGGGCTAAAGTTGTGCATTAAACCACATAAGGCACCAGAGTGTTTAATGAATAACTTTGAGATACTTTGATATTTTGACCTTACCAAGTACCAGGCTAATCCTTAACCGATTCTGTAAATATAAGACCCATGGATGGTGACTGCTTTATAAATCAGTTACCATAAATATGTAAAGAACATTGACCAGGAAGAATATCCAGTTGAATTGGATCAAAGACATTCTCTATATTGTCACCAAAGGAGACAAATTGAGTTTTCTGTTAGTCCATTTGCTGAGAAGGATGACAAGTTTTTTGTACATTCTGGTGTTTTTTTTTTTTTTTAGATGACCGTGTAGGGTGGGCCTCACCTGGAAGTGCTCAGGACCTATTTGTAGTTCAGTGCTCAAAAGAGAGTTCTGCAATACTCCAGGACTATATGTGGTACCCAAGATAGAAACAGATTAATCTGCATTCAATGCAAGAGCCTAAATCCTTATACTATCTGTACTTTTTCAAATAAGTAGTTCACGCTCCCTACCATGGAGTGTTATCCTTTGAGATATGATGCTATATTATACCATTACATGTTTTTTCAGGAAACTGTATATGCTATAATTTGCTTCTAATTGGAAATGGAACTTGGTTCCCCAAGCTTTCTTCAAGCCACTCTTCAGCTGTACTGCAAAGCTGGCCTCTCTACAGCCACACTAACTTTATTTTAGCATCATTCCATCATATACAGGCACAATCTCTTTGTGACTGATTTCTCATGAAAGAGTCTTAAAAATGAACTGCACACATTTGTGGCACAATTTCATTTTATAAACCCAACACAATGCCTGGCTATTTTATATAAACCTGCACCATCTTAATTCAGTTATAAATGCAGACCTAAAAGCAAGGCATCTGCATAGTAAGAACTCTATCCTCGAACACTCTGTGGCAGTGTGGGAAGTCCAGAAGTCACCCAATAGTTACAAAGGAGTTATATTAATTTCCCATCATTACTTCCATAAGTGACCATGAGTTGAGTGGCCTGAAAGCACCAACAGAACATGTTCCCATCGTAAGATAGATATCTGAAGGGCTTTCCTTGGTTAAGACCAAGATGGAGAATTGGTTCTCTGGCCCTTTCACATTTCAGAAATGAGGCTTCCTCATTTCTTGGTTTCTGGCTCTTCCTCTATTGTTATGTCTGCAGTTATTACTTTCCAGTTTTTGACTCAGGCTTTTTTCCTGTGTGAAAATACTTTAACCAACTTAGAAGATCCAGACTAATCTATCTTAAACACTTTAACTTAATCACATATATAAATCAATTATTTTGCAGGTTTCAGAGTACTATTGGAGCTCAAGAATTGGGACACAGGGGCTGGCGAGGTGGCGCTAGAGGTAAGGTGTCTGCCTTGCAAGTGCTAGCCAAGGAAGGACTGTGGTTCGATCCCCTGGCATCCCATATGGTCCCCTCAAGCCAGGGGCAATTTCTGAGCGCTTAGCCAGGAGTAACCCTTGAGCATCAAACTGGTGTGGCTGGAAAAACAAAAACAAAAACAAAAACAAGAATTGGAACACATTCATTTGGATGCCAATGGGAGGGTGTCATTCTGCTATGAAGGAATGGCAACAACATTTTATGGCTCTTAAAAATAAAATAACTGTTTCATTGTTAGATTAGTATACAAATACATTGGCTTAAATCAAAATTCCTCTGGTCACTTTCTGCCTCCCAGAAAATTAATTTAATATAATTCATTTAATTCTTAAAATTAAACTTTGTTTCTCAAACTTCACAACTTTTTTGTTTTCTACTGTACTTATACATCTTTTAGTGGCTAAAATATAATGTGGTCTATGTCTTTTTTCTTCATTCTTCATCCTCTATTTCTTCTACTCCTCTCTGGTTTTTATTCTTAAAAATTATTTGGAACTTGATATAATTACTTTGGAGACAGAGATTCTGTTTGTATTCTTTAGTGGCATTCACACTTTTATGACATTTAGTTTTCTGATTTTGAAAATGTTCTATTTTCTGTTTTTCTAGTCTAATTTAATAATTTTCATAAGGTTACATCATTTTTGGAAAACTATGTTTTCTATCTGTTATTTAAGTTTTTATTATTAGAGTTGATATGCTGAAAATTTTGTTTTCTATTATGTTTTCGGGTTTTTTTTTTTTTTGGCCACACCCAGTAACTCTCATGGGTTACTCCAAATTGCTCCTGGTCTAGGGGAATCGAACTACGGTCCGTAGTGGGGACCTGCCAGGTGGGGCCCAAGGCCTACTCAGGGATACCACCTTGTAGTGACCACCTGTTAGGGACTGAGAGAGAAAGAGAGAGGGGGTGTAGAAAGAGAGGGTTAGGGGACAGATTCCACTTGACCATGTCAAGTGAAAGAAATTCTACCAATATGGTAGAAGTTGAGATGAATCTCAAAGGCTCGGTATTGTTTTTTGTATCAAGGCCAAAACAATAGTAGGAGTAATTGCAAAGAACATTAAAACTCCAAGACTATTTCTGGGGAGTGTAAGTGTGTGTCAATTATGATGGAATTCAAATATTAGTGCTCCCACCAGAAACTACCAAAAGCAGAGGGAAACGAGCTATTAGACAGATGGTGTGTGTGTGTGTGTGTGTTTTCTATAAGATTTAGATTGAGAGGGGGTGGAGAGATAGCATGGATAAGGACGGTGGTTTGAATCCTGGCTTCCCTGAGACTGCTAGGAGCAATTTCTGAGCATAGAGCCGGAGTAACCCTGAGCACAACTGTGTGACCCAACCCCCCCCAACCCCCAAAAAAGATTTAGACTGAGAAAGTGGGATCAAAGCTTGGAAACAGTATATCTATCTACGTGGGATATAAACACTATGGGAATAAGAAATGGTAAATATGGTCTTTTATACCCAGCATGACAGGGGACATGTCCAAGGCATGTCCAGGAGCATTTCCAGGTTCAATGGTCATTACAGTGGGCATATCCAAGAGGCATATCTAAGTCCAATTGTATATTATGTCAACAATGAAGTAGCACTAAATTATAGAAAACCTTAGTTTTGATACATTGGTCTTATAAGTTTATATTTTAATTTAGCAGTTATATACTTATTTATATTTATATTGGTCTCTACAAGTTTATTTTTGTAATTATTAATTTTGGTGCATAATTCCTTACATCTAGTCATTTTTAAAATTTTTATTTTTTTAATTTATGACTAGAAATAAATTCATAGTTGACATAAACATCATAATACATTTGTTTCAGGATGCCAGAAAGTAAAGTTATTCAAACATAGAAAGAAAATAGTGAATTTAAAAACTGATAAAAAGAAGGGGAGAGAGTTTATTAGCAATAATATTTGTGAAGTTATATGAATCACCAAAAAGTCATTATACAATATCCAAAGGTTTAGTGACACTTCCCCCCTATATTTTTCTTTAGAGATGGGAGATACACTAAAAAAAAAAGATGTGTGTGTGTGGCAGGTGTTGATTGCATAGGCACAGCAAAATATGGAAGGAATTGAAAGAAAAGAACTTTGGCCTAAAAAAAAACAGGGAGATCTTACTCCTGAGATATTTTGGCATAAGACCAACTCAAGGCTCCAGGCATATTAGGTTGTCAAACTCACTTCGTCATTCTTGGTGGTCAGCTCTTCACCATCGCAGTTGTTGCTGTCGTGTAGCTGCAGTTATAGATCCTGGTTTCTGTATAGGTGCTATGTCGAAGTCTGGGTGCTGTGTAGTGCCTTCTGGTTCCGTTTCACCATCAGTTAGCATTGCTGAGAATCCTGCCGTAAAAGCAGACTGTTGCTGTTGCCCAGTTGTCAGGGTGACGTAAGAACTGTCTTTGGAGTAAGTCAGTGACATGCAGTAGTGGGGTTATCTAGTCATTTTAAAGGAACTGCATGTGTTGTAAATGTTTTTGATTTTTTTCCTTAGGATTTTAGAGCTTTAAATCATCAATAAATTAATTTAAAAATGGTAAGAATCTTCTTACCTCTAGCCATCCTTTACTAGAACTCTGATCTTCAATTAATTACACGTAAAAGCTACATGTTTACCTCTAATTGCTCATTTAGCTGCATCTCACAACTTATGATGTGTAGTATTTGATGCATTTAAGTCCTAAGTTTGAAGTGTATTAAAAAAGGCATTTTTAGTAATAACAGTTAGTAGTAAAAATAATGGTTATTCTACCCACATCACAATGATGTAAATGTATAATATCATACTGTAAACTGTCACATTGCATCAATCTATGAAACCTTATTCATTTGATATAATTGAGACTTAATCTCTATTAACAGGAATTTTCTTTTCCTTAGTCCTTAGCAACTGTCATTCCACACTTTTTTATTTTCATAGGAATACCTACTCTCTGTTAAAAGTCACTTGCTAAATTTTTTAAATTTAGTTCTTTCTAAATTAACTCTTTATGCCACTCAGAATCTATTCTATTACAATCAGATCTGACTTTCACTTTACTTTCCATTTTGATTGAAAATATGTTGCTATCTCTTTGATGTAAAAGCAAATAAAAAAAGGCAAAAACAAAGCAGCAAATTTGTTTTTCCTTAACACTGCCACTCCCTTGAAAGATGGATCTCCTCTTTACTGTTCAACATTTTGGTAAATTATTATTACTCTTTCATTACTTCATACTTCCTTGTGTTTTACTTAAAATCTAGTTTTTGTTCTTTTAGAAGCAAGCTGTTCTCTAAAAAGTCATACATAAATTTGTACAGACCAAAAAACAAAATTATTTCTTATTTTTTCTTCTTTAGACCCCCTGTAGAATATGGCTATGATAGGCCACTCCTCATTTGCCTATTATTTATCTTTATTTTTGTATCTGTCCCTAAATGCACTGCTTGCTCCTTTGTTTCTGTACTTCTCTCCTTGACAGTGTCATCATTTCCTTCTTTCAAAATGATTTACAATGATTTGCACATAGTTCAGATGTAGCAAGTTGTCTTAAAAAGTATAGGAGAGCAGAGTTCTGAGTATTATATTCTCACTATAAAATGGGTTGTGTTTGCAAACCACAGTATCTAAAAGGAAAATAGGAGTGGAAGAGAAAAAAGAGAAGAAAATATCTCTGTAGAGGCAAGCAGGGGAGGTAGTGAAGAGGATGAAAGGGAAACTGAGACATTGGTGACTGGAAATGTACACTGATGATGAACACTGTATGACTGAAATTCAATCATGAGCAACTTTATAATTGTGTATTTCACAGTGATTCAGTTTAAAAATTATTTTTAAAATGGTGTTTTAACACACACTGATGGGTTATGGCCATAGTTAACATGACATAATATGTGAAATGTTCATTAAATTGGAGTTTATACTACTCATTCTTTCCCTTTCTTCTTGATAGAAAGAGGCAAACTTAAGTAATTTCAATATGCACAAAAATGTCCTGTCCCATGTTTCATATATTCTATGTAGTATTTTATACTCTATATGACAAGGACTCTTTAGATTCCCGAACAAGTTCAAGTTTAATATGTGCACATAATTTAGCATTTTACCCAAAATTACTTGAAACTGTGTTTTCTAGTAACAATTGTAGTATTCTTTGGGGTGTGATTAAGGCAATGAAAGCCTTAATCTATACACTCCTCCACTTTATTGAAATAAGTTTACTTTCTGCAATCATCACTTAATTTGGAGCCTTGGAACCCCTTTTAAAAGTGATAGGAAAATAGATTCCTATGGCATATTCATGTCAATTCCTAGATTTTAATTAACCCTTCCTAAAAACATACTTTTAAACTCTTATTACCCCTTTCTTATAAGAAATGGTCATTTGTTATTAATAACACTTGAACAGGGGTTCCTACACTATTTTCATATTCAGTATTTTTTACTCTTTCACTCATTTGATCAGGGATCATTGAACTTACTCTGTGTATGCATGTGTGTGCATATGTATAACTTAAAATATTTTATTTGAATATGATTATTTACTATACTATGAATAATAAGGTTTCATAATACAACACATCTGAGCATACCAACATCATCCCCCCCCGACCTTCTAATACTGCCTCAAAGTCCCCTCTCACACACCCCAACTCCCACTTTTTTTTCTTTTTTTTTTCTATTGTGACTGAAGTTCATTACACAGAATTATTTACGTACATAGTGACAGTGAATGAAGGGCATTCCCACCACCAATGTTGTCCTCCCTCCACTCCTGTTCCCAGCATGTCTCCCCACATATCCCTCCTTTAACCCCAGAATCCTAGTGCAACTGGTCTCCACCTTACAGCTTGTTATAGGTTGGGTATCTATTCTGTTTGGTGTTCCAGTCTGGAACATAGTTCATATGACCTGGTCCTGGTATCATTTCACCACCCGAACCCCCGAGGCTGAATGATTCAAGTTATGCTATTCTGTTGGAGATAAAAAGGTTAAGGAAAAGAGAAGAAAAAAATTGGTATCAACTACTAAAAAAGAAAAAATATCACCAAATAATATCCACAAAAGTGAAAAAGAAAGAAAAAAGTGGAAGAAAAAAAAGAAGGAAAATAATATCAAAAACAAACAAAAAATAAAACAAAACAAAACCAGAAAAAGTGCTACAGTGGCAGGGTTTGGTGTAACCCCACCTTTTTTTTTTTTTGTATAGGTACATTAAGTATTAGGGAAGGAAGGAAATTCCTGTGGCCTAAGAGATTCAGGGTTTCTCCACTCTTGAAGCATATTGTCATGGGAACAACCACTGGCTCTATACCTTCTCATTGCCATATCTCAGGGTTTTGTTTGGTTTTGTTTTGTTTTTGTGGTGTCAGGAACCTTTCCTCTCAGATGTGGGTGAGAGAATCAGGCCACTGTAGCAAGCAATCTTGGTATTTGTGCAGGTCCTAGGACAAGGCCTAGGATAGAGTCTTTATAAGGTTCTAGAGGTTCTGTTCCAACATTGTTGGTGTGTTCAGTTTTCTGTATCATGTGCTCCATGTTTTTGCTCATTCCCTAAGCTGAAGTCTAGGAAATTATGGTTCCAAAGGTCCTGCTCAGTCTCTGTTGTCAGAATTGGGCCTCTGTACTAAGAAATCTTGATTTTTATAAGAGACCTGAGCTATAGCCTAGGGTAGGGTTTTCCTTAATGGTCTCAAGGTACGTTCTGCCCAGTCACAGTTGTCAAAGTCAGTTTTCTGTAGTTAGCACTCTTATTTTTCATAGTTCAAAGGACAATACATCTTCTGATTTCCACTTAGTGTTAGTTGATGTGATAGGACCTCCTGGTCTTAGGTCAAGTTGTCATTTCCTTGCTGTCCTGTTGTCCTGGTGTTGTTGCAGGGGGTTGTTTCAGTTCTACATCTGGGATCTGGGATTTGAGAATGAACTAACACTGTCCAATCTTGTGGACACTGAGTTGTATCCACATGACAAATGTCCAGGATGGGAGGCACCCTTGTGTAAAAAGTGTGAGTTCTTATTCTTAGAAGATAAGATCTTGTGTCTGAGACCATGATTTTCCTTTATTTACTGTGCCTATACAAAAACGTATGGTGTCTTTTTGTATTGCTGGTGCTATTCCGGATCAGGATGACAAGCTACACATACAGTATCTGTGGTGTGGTCTGAGCTTTTATCCCAGGCAAGACGTTTTCTTAGTTTTTGTACCAAGCAGCACCAAAACTGGTAAGGGTAGAGAAAATATGTATATATAAAAGTGGAATATATAGATAAAATTGAGATGTAAAAAAAAAGAAATTGAGAAAAAAGGGAAAAAAAAGGTATTTGAAAAAAGAAAGTGATGGGGGAGGCTATCTGTATGTTTAGGAATACATATCTTAAGATACATTATTATAAAGGTATTAAGCTTACGTAGGCAATATAGGCCTCCCAATTAGGTTTTCTGAGATATTCTTGTGGGGAGTGAAAACCAAGGTACTTTTTCGTATCACAGACTTTGGTCTAGAGTTTAAGATATGATTTGTGGCATTTCAGAGTCCTGTAGTGTCCTTGAGCTGGGGGTTTTGCTGCAGCTGAATCCGGTATCATACAACCGTCCACGATTTGATGGGGGTGAGAGGGGTCACAAGCTTGAGTCAGGAGGCTTATTGGTTGTGGTTTCTTGCTGAAACACAAGATAGGGATCGAGAGGGTGTCTTTCATTGAGGAGCTGGATGGTGGTCTGTTGGGAAGGAGGTCGGTCTTGGTGCCTAACAAGCTAAACACTGAGGGTAAAGAGGGTTAAATAAGGGGGAGATAACAAATCCAGGTTGGAATATGGGGGGAGTAGAAAGGTCTCTGGGTGTGGAAAGGCAATATAGAAGAGGGGCTATATACATTGTATAAATGAAATGTTTAAGGATAAGGCTAGGCAGTCAGAGAGGACAACTGTATAGAAAGTAACGTTCACTTAGACACTGACTTCAGAGATCTATTTGAGTGCTATCCTCCATATATAGGATATTCCATTTCCTTTCCTATAAATGGTCAAGAATTAGAATATTTTTGGACGATATAAAAAGGGTATATGTTGCGCAGGCACGGACTTTAGAAAATGGTTATCAGTAAAAAATAAATAAATGAAAAGACACCCCTGCAGAGGGTCTGCTATGGTTGAGATAAATCTGCTTTGGCTAACTGTCCTGGCAAGTGGGGTCTCCAAGCCCAGCTCTCACCTCTGCAGCTTGTGAATGAATGGATGGGGAGGAGTTTTCCTCCACCCCATCCCATCCCCCAAGGCCCAGGTTACCAGATCTGGCCATGAAGACCATTCTGGTGTGGGGGAATCTGGCCCCCCGGACTAACTGGCAGTCCGGGGGTTCTTTGGCTAGCTGTCCATCCCAATGCCCACCACATACCGGTGCAAGGTACCAACTCCTGGCACGTGGGGTCTCCAAGCCCAGTTCTCGCCTCTGCGGCTTGTGAATGAATGGATAGGGGAGGAGTTTTCCTCAACCCCATTCCATCCCTCAAGGCCCAGGTTACCAGATCTGGCCATGAAGACCATTCTGGCATGGGGGAATCTGGCCCCCCGGATTAACTGGCAGTACGGGGATTCTTTGGCTAGCTGTCCAGCCCAGTGCCCAGTGCAAGGGACCAACTCCTGGCATGTCGGGTCTCTAAGCCCAGCTCTAGTCTCTGCAGTTTCCCAACTCCCACATTTAAGAAGCTCAGGTCTATAGACTAGTTTTCAGGTTGTTGCAATTTTTTTTTGGACCATTTCTTATTCCATACTGTTTATATCCCACATAAGAGAGATATGCTGTTTTCAAGCTATGATCCCACTTTCTCAGCCTAAATCTTTTTTTTAATTATTTAATTAAAGAAAATGTATCACATTGTTGACATAACTGATCATAATACATTTGTTTCAGAATGATAGAAAGCAAAGTTATTAAGAAATAGAAAGGCAGGGGCTGGAGAGATAGCATGGAAGTAAGGTGTTTTCCGTGCATGCAGGTCAGTGGTTAGACCATCCTATATGGTCCCCCAAGCCTGCCAGGAGCGATTTCTGAGTGTTGAGCCAGGAGTAACCCCTGAGTGTGACCACGACCACCCCGCCCCCCAAAAAAAGAAGAAATAGAAAGAGAATAGAGAATAAAAAAATGGAAAAAGGAGAGAGAGTTTATTAGTAGTTATATATGTGAAAATTATTGTATCACCAATAAAATTAATAATGCAATAGCTGAAGGTTTAATATGATCCCATTTTTTCTCCAGAAATGGGAAATACACTTAACAACAACAACAAAAATGTGTGTGTATGTGACAATTGTTGCTTGCGTAGGCACAGCAAAATATGAAAGAAATTGGAAATAAACATCTTTGGCCTAAAAAAACAGGGCGATCTTATCCTCAAAGCACTTTGGCATAAGACCAACTCATAGTTCCAGGCATAATTAGTTGTTCAAACCCCTTTTTATTCTCAGAAGTCAGCTGTTCAGTCTCACAGTTGTTGCTGTCAGATTTCTGTAGTTATAGATATTGGTTTCTGTACAGGTCCTGTGTCAAAGACAGAGTGGTATGTAGTGTCTTCTGGTTCAGTCTCTCCATCAGTTAACATTGCAGAGAATCCTGCACTAAAAGCAGACTATTGCTGTTGCCTGGTTGTCAGGGTGATATAAAAACTGCTTTGGGGGTAGGTCGTGCCATAGCGGTAGTAGGGCCTTTCTTGGTAGAATTATGTTGCTGGTGCTGGTGTGGGAAGCCATGTTTGTTTCCTTAGGTGGTATCCTTTGTTCAGGGGTGAATAGTCAATGTCAAATCAACTGGAGTCTAAGCCAAGTCATTATGCCAAATGTCTAGGGTCTTAGATCTCATTGCAGTATAAAAACTTTTGTGTTCCCATCTCTATTTGATAAGAACTTGTTTGCAATTGTTAAATTTCCCCCATTTTGATGTGCCTAAGAAAAAAGGGACTGTGTCGCAGGGATTTACTTGTGTGTGTGGGAGGCTGTGGTGTCAAGACCAACAGTCCCCAGAGCATTTTGTTTACATGAACTCTGGACAGAGATTTGTCTACTAGTATACTGAAGTATACTAGTATATATAGTATTCTAGTGTATATGCCATATTTTCCAGCTTATAAAACAACTGGGCATATAGACAACCCTGTACTTTTCATGTTAAAATATCAAGTTTGGGCTATATTCACTGTACAAGGCTACCTCTCTTTTAACGCACACCAAATGAAAATTAAAAAACGTAAGAGAAAAAGAGTAGAACACTCATAGGTTAACAATATATCTTTAATAAAGCTAGACTTTGGCGTGCCAACAATCATTTTACATTTGTCATTTGTAGTGAGTGACTGTGATTTAAAAATTGTGATCACACTTAGAGCAGGGAGAGGAGGCTCTTCCAAGAGCAATGGGCTGGGATGCAGTGATTAATAGGACGGCTAGAGGGAGACAGAGCGCCTCCTCTATGTCCCATAAAAGCTGAACAGAGGGTTGATCACCAGAAAGCCGCATACCCGACTGCTGGATGAGATGCGGCCGCTCGGTAACTCAGCTCCTCTGTGTGTCCTGAGAGATGAATCAGGATAAGCAGAGGATTGAGCACCTGAAAGCTGCATATCAGCAATGACACCTGGTGGCTGGATGGGATTCAGTGCTCCATAACTCAGCTCTTCTGTGTGCCCTGAAAGATTAATCAGGACAATCATATGACTGAGTGATGATGGCTGGCAGCTGGATGGCATGTGACAGTAAGAGGGGAGGTGGATCACTCGTCCCTGAAGATGGAATAAGTTTGAGCATGCCATATACCAGCGTATAAGACGACCCCAACTTTTAAGAAGTTTTTCATGGGTTAAAAAGTCGTCTTGGGGCTGGAGTGGTGCTAGCCTAGGACAGACTGCTATTCAATCCCCTGGCATCCCATATGTTCCCCCCCGCTAGGAGTGATTTCTGAGCACATAGACACTGAGAGTCACTGGGTATGGCCCACAAACAAAACAAAACAAAAAACAACCCAACAACAACAACAAAGTCATCTTATATACCAGAAAATATGGTAGTATATATAGTGTAGTTTATAGTATACTAGTATACTATGAAATTTATGAAATAAATACTATAAAATCTATGAAATTTATATGTCCTTATTAACTCTTTTGAAATATACAGGGAAGGTGTCAGATCTGGGGTGCAGTTTCAAGCTGTGATTTGGTTTTGTGCAGTCTAGGGAGGATGGCTCCAGGCAGTTCCATAACAGGAAATGTCTTCAAGCGGGAGATTTCTCAGGAACCAAATCTAGTAGGAAGCAAAAGTCCACAGTACAGGAAGGTGATGGCAGAGGGGTCACCAAGAGCAAATCAGTAGCAACAGACTGTCAGTTTCTTCTCATGCTGAGAACCTGTCTTTTATCAAAAATTAGGTGATTGTATGTCTGGGGAACAGTCTCTGAGTATTCAAGCTTATTCCACTGATCTGAGGGCCTGTCCTTAATCCAATACCATGCTGTTTTGATAACTATTGCTTTGTAGTAAAGTTTAAAGTTGGGGAAAGTAATTCCTCCCATATTCTTTTTCTCAATGATTGCTTTAGCTATTCGAGGGTGTTTATTGTTCCAAATAAATTTCAAAAGTGCCTGGTCCACTTCTTTGAAGAATGTCATGGGTATCTTTAGGGGGATCGCATTAAATCTGTATAGTGCTTTGGGGAGTATTGCCATTTTAATGATGTTAATCCTGCCAATCCATGAGCAGGGTATGTGCTTCCATTTCTGCGTGTCCTCTCTTATTTCTTGGAGCAGAGTTTTATAGTTTTCCTTGTATAGGTCCTTCACATTTTTAGTCAAGTTGATTCCAAGATATTTGAGTTTGTGTGACACTATAGTGAATGGAGTTGTTTTCTTAATGTCCATTTCTTCCTTATTAGTATTGGTGTATATAAAGGCCATTGATTTTTGTGTGTTAATTTTGTAGCCTGCCACCTTGCTATATGAGTCTATTGTTTCTAGAAGCTTTTTGGTAGAGTCTTTGGGGTTTTCTAAGTAGAGTATCATGTCATCTGCAAACAGTGAGAGCTTGACTTCTTCCTTTCCTATCTGGATTCCCTTGATATCCTTTTCTTGCCTAATCGCTATAGCAAGTACTTCCAGTGCTATGTTGAATAGGAGTGGTGAGAGAGGACAGCCTTGTCTTGTGCCAGAATTTAGAGGAAAGGCTTTCAGTTTTTCTCCATTGAGGACAATATTTGCCTCTGGCTTGTGGTAGATGGCCTTCACTATATTGAGAAAGGTTCCTTCCATTCCCATCTTGCTGAGAGTTTTGATCAAGAATGGGTGTTGGACCTTGTCAAATGCTTTCTCTGCATCTATTGATATGATCATGTGATTTTTATTTTTCTTGCTGTTGATGTTGTGTATTATGTTGATAGATTTACGGATAGAATTAGAAAGTGCTCAACAAAAGGATCCAAAAATAGGGAGGCAGAAGGAAATAACAAAGCTGAGAGCAGAAATCAATGAAGTGGAAACCAGAAAAACCATCCAAAAGATCAACGAAAGCAGAAGTTGGTTCTTTGAAAAAATAAACAAGATTGATAGACCACTGGCAAAACTAACAAAGAAAGAAAGAGAGAGAAACTTGATAACTCGTATTAGGAATGAAAAAGGAGAGATCACTACTGATATGGTAGAGATTCAAAGGGTAATCAGAAACTACTTTGAGAAACTCTATGCCACTAAAAATGAAAACCTGGAAGAAATGGATAAATTTTTGGAATCTTATAATCTTCCACGATTGAATGAAGAGGATGTAGCATATCTAAACACACCCATTACTATTGAGGAAATTAAGAAAGTAATCAAATGTCTGCCCAAAAACAAAAGCCAGGCCCAGATGGATTTACTAATGAATTCTTTCAAACCTTTCAAGAGGAACTACTACCAATCCTGGCAAGACTCTTTCATGAAATTGAAAAAACAGGAAAACTTCCAAATAGCTTTTATGAAGCCAACATTACCTTGATACCTAAACCAGACAGAGATGCTACGAAAAAAGAAAATTACAGACCAATATCGCTGATGAATGCAGATGCAAAGATCTTCAACAAAATCCTGGCAAATAGGATTCAATGCCTCATTAAGAAGATCATCCACTACGATCAAGTAGGTTTCATTCCAGGAATGCAAGGCTGGTTTAACATCCGTAAATCTATCAACATAATACACAACATCAACAGCGAGAACCTGTCTTTTCACTTTGGGAGTTGCTGGGGAGAATGTTCTGCTTCTTGAGCAGTTAAGGATTGAGTAAAAAATAGGTTAAATATGGAGAAATAACATGAAGTTATTGAAGAGAGTTTGTAAGGTGTTAATCAAAATATAAAAGTGGGGGAGAAGGGTTACTTAAATATGGAGAAATAACATGAAGTTATTGAAGAGAGTTTGTAAGGTGTTAATCAAAATATAAAAGTGGGGGAGAAGGGTTACTTATGGTAGAGGGGACGACACTATACTATGTAGACATTATATCTAGTAGGGACAGAAATTAGACGGACAATGATATGACATACACAGACACTCATGTGCCTACATCAGCAGCCAGATAGATTCATGGATTACATTTGAAATGCTTTCCCAGGTGATATGGGACAGAGCACTTGAAGAGAAGAAGGGGAAAAAGGAAAAAATAAAGTATAGCTGGCAAATCTGCTGTAAAGGTTTTCTATACCCCCTTTTTTCCCTTTCAAACCAATCATGTTTGGTAAGGGTTAAGTTGTGTGTGTAGCATTCTTAAGAGCAATCATGGATTACATGGTAATGAGCACTGTCTGGGGAGACTTTACCATGAAATTGTTATTATGTTTATTACAGAAGAATGTTAGACAGTCATTAGTATGGAAAACATATGTACTCATGCAATTGATCAATGGTTACAATTAAAAAGCAGGCCCAGGGGCCGGTAAGGTGGCGTTAGAGGTAAGGTGTCTGCCTTGCAAGCGCTAGCCAAGGAAGGACCATGGTTCGATCCCCTGGTGTCCCATATGGTTCCCCCAAGCCAGGGGCAATTTTTGAGCGCTTAGCCAGGAGTAACCCCTGAGCATCAAACGGTGTGGTTCCCCCCACCAAAAAAGAAACAAGAAAAACAGAACAAAAAAACAAAAAACAGGCCCAGGCGAGATGGGACATAAAATAAAAAAGGGAGAGAGAGAAAGAAGAAATGGTTAAAGTTAGGAAAGGTTTTCCATTTTCTGTTCCAAATCCTGTTTGGTGAGGGTAGACTTGACTTTACTGGGGAAAGACTCCCTGGAATAAATTGTGTGTAGAGCATTCTAGAAAATATGTGATATGGTAATGAGCACTGTATAGGGAGTATATATATGTATTATTATCCAGTGGGTAATGAGCATCACTTTTTCTTTCCTAGAGGCACAATTACGAGCATTATGGTATTGTGGTAGACTAAGAAGAGTTGTAGCTAATCCTGGAGGTTTGAGAGAAAAGGGCTGAGGAGGAGGAGGGAAAATCTCTTTCATAAGGACTGTAAAGGCCGCAGGACTGGGACCTGACAGCATGTCTCCCAGCCCAGCAGAGGCTCGGTGCTCCCATATGACAATGGATTCAAATGGTAGTGACAGTGGGAGCCAGGACCTAGATCTGGCTTAGTCTACCTGAGCTTTCTGGACCCGCCCAGTGGGCGGGGTTACTGACCAGCATTCCCTTTCCCAATCCCTTTAGGACCCACCTTTCTGCTCTTGAGCTGGAGTGGTCTGAGTTCTCCATGGGCCAGTGAAGATCCCCAGGCTGGGATCCTGGAAGCTGGTCTCCTTGCCCAGCAGAGGCATGTGACTCCCAAATGACAATGAATTTAAATCAGACTAAATCATATAGGACACACACACACACACACACACACACACACACACACACACACACACACACACACACACACACACACCACCTGCCTCCTATAAAAATAGGTTAAACTATAATAGCTCTTGCCTCTCTGCTTTTGGTAGTTCTGGTGGGGGCCAGTAATATTTGAATTCCATCATACTTGACACACCCTTGCACTTCCCAGAAATAGTCTCAGAATTTTAATGTTCTTTGCAATTACTTCTACTATTGCTTTGGCCTTGATACAGAAATAATACCAAGCCTTTGAAACTCACCTCATCTGCTACCATATTGGTAGATTTTCTTCCACTTCACATCAAGTGGAACTTGTCCCCTAACCCCACTGTTTGGCCTAAGAACACTTGAAATTCTGGTCTATACTTTCATCTTCCATGTTTATCTCTACATTCTATAGTAAGTTGAAACTCACTTGAATACAGTTTGACATTTTAATTGCTATTTAAACAGTATTTGACAGTATTTAAAGATGACTAGACTCATACAGATGAAGAAAATGGTAAAAAATGTTTATTTAATTTGCACTAACTATAGAACTATATATTTGTACACTATATATACATAGTTCTATATACTACTATAGTAGTTTGTACTACTTATAGTTTTAAAATTTATTAAAATGCTTCCCTGGGCCCGGAGAGATAGCACAGTGGCATTTGCCTTGCAAGCAGCCTACCCAGGACCAAATGTGGTTGGTTTGAATCCTGGTGTCCCATATGGTCCCCCTTGCCTGTTAGGAACTATTTCTGAGCAGACAGCCAGGAGTAACCTCTGAGCATCGCCAGGTATGGCCCAAAAACAAAAAAAAATGCTTCCCAAAATTGTGATCAGCATATTTCTAACAATCTTAATTTCATTGTGATATATTAACTTATTAAAGCTAAAAATGTGCATATACTTACTCATATCTGTCTACATATACTCTCATAAATGTACTAGCATTTCTTTAAGAGATGTCAGAAATGTGATTAATTTCTCATAATTACTCAACTATAATCACTTCACAGATATGTGTTGACATTTGTGTGTATGTGATATGACATATTTACTTATTTATCTATTTTATGGGGATCTGTGATGGAAATAAAAGCCACACACTTGGAAGGCATGTGCTCAGTTCTTGAGGCACAAACCTAGTATTTTAAAAAATAATTTCCACCTAGAAATTATAACCACTCACCTAGAAATATATGCAGTAAACCCCAAAGAGTTATTCCTCATTATAAGTTATCCAATGGCTCTACTTTTAGTCAGATGGGGCACTGGGTTTAGGCCTTTGGACTGGGACTGAGGTGAGTCATCAGCATTGGGCTCTGTATCCAGTGGGAGCACACACTGTGCAAATTAACAGGAATATTGATATTTTATAAGAATCCTTAGTTTATGTATGGCATTATGACTGTGGTCATGCAGGCATCTTCAGAGAAAATGCATGTCGGCTTATTTACTATTTTGAAAATCACTTTCAAGTGATAAAGGGGCATGCATGGCACCCCTTCATTAACAGTAGAGCTAACTACAGTGCAAAAAGGAAGAGAGAGAGAGAGAAGAGAGAAAGAGAGAGAGAAGTAAAATCCCTGCCCCAGAAGCAGGCAGGAGAAGAGGGTCGAAGGAAGGAGAGTATCAGGGAGGGAAAGTGGGGATATTGGTGGCAGAAAATGTGCACTGGTGAAGGTTGTTGCACATTGTATGACTGTAACTCAATCGTGAACAACTTTATCTTTGGGGAAAAAACTGAATTATGAACAAACTTGTATTCATGGTGTTTAAATAAAAAATGAAAAAAAAAACCACTTTCAGCAGGCTGTTTGATTAATTCTTGTCTATAAAAAATAGGTTTTGATTTTTAAAAGATACAATCGATGTTGGACTGCTTTTAATGCACAGCCCAAAATTATTTTAGCAAAGGGTAATAAAAACATGGTCTGCCATCCTAAAACATTGATTTGAGGAACTAAGGTGGTCATCTTTGATTCTCTTATTTTCTCCCCCCATATATAAATGATTCTTGGTTCAAAGTGGATGCCTCAATCCCCAAAGTCTCAGGAAAAAAAAAAAAAGAATGAAATCCTCTTTTCCCAGACCTCATTGTAGTGAAATAAATTAGTATAATGATTTATGTTTACTGTTTTAGTCAATTCTGATAGAGATTATAGAGACAAAATGACAAACTGCCTTAGTGGTAAACTTAAATCATGTCAGCCAATCTTTAGTTTTTCCTTACTCTAATTGCTCCTTCTGTTCATTTATCTTCCCAGGCAATCTTTGGAAGAAATACTAGTTCAATCAGTGCATGTGCAAACCACCCGAGATAAAAAAGTTTAGTCTAATTTGTCTCACTAAATTGTAATGCCTCTAGTAAACAAATCTTGGTTGGAAAGGAGGCTAAACTAACCTGAATAATTAGGGTGCAAAATGCGCTCCTTTTTTGCATTTCTAAAGCAAACATTTATATACTGATTTCTTAGCTTTCTACTCTTACCGCCATATCTTGTTACTTATTGTCTTTGAAAACATTGTCCTATTTCCAAATTAGAACCACTCACTGCATGCAATAATTTTATTCACACAATTCAGGACCTGTTCTGTACAAAAGTCATACATTTTTCTCTTGTAAAGGAAAAAGTCCAGCAGTATAAGGTATGTGGAGAAGTGAGTGTCTCCGGAATAATACAGAGATTCCAGTTCACTATGGAGAGAAAACCTTTAGCCCTGAGAAGACTTAGATTCACAAACATCTTGAGGTGATGAGCCAATGCTAGGAGTTAGGTTTTGGTTTTAATAGTATGAAGGCTATCAACTCTGTATCAAACCAGAGCGATTATAATAAAAACCCTAGAATTATTGTTTTTCCTTTGAAAAAGAACCACCACACTGACTTCTAAGACTTATATATCAGAGAAAGATACGGAATCTGAACTGTTGAATCATGCCCAAGAAACTCTGGTGGTCCAGCTAGCAGTAGGGGGAGTCCAGTAAATAGCAGAAACAGATTCCTCCCACCTGCAGGAGGTGGAAGAAGTCTCAGTATTTTGTGGTCTTTGGTAGTAACAGCAGTCAAATTCTGTCAAGTGTCTGAAGTGATTCTTAGAAGCTTCAGGGGAGGGCTAACCCCTGATTGGTCAAATTCACCAGTAGCCCACAAATCTATAATATACATTTCTGATTTACCATATAATGTCAGAACTAAAACTCTTAAAGAGCCCTTTCAAGGGAGAAACTTGGGCTTAATAAAGATTCTCTGATCTTAAAAAGATAAGGGACTTTCTTAAGGTTTTGGAGGAAATCAGGTAGAGTACTGCCATGAGGTCTTACAGGAAGATTGGATGTAAACCCTTTATCAGCTGGAATAAATATAAAGTCATATAAAGTTTGAGATGATAAAACGCACACACAACTGTTTGGGCAAGACAAACACCTTCTATGCCAAGATACTTTGACCTTGAAAATAAACATGCTTACTTTAAGACTTCTCTTTTGAGAGAATAACAGAACAATTAATGAGTAACTATGCACAAATCTCTCTGCTTGGGGTCATAGCACATGGTGCAAGCAGTAAGGCATCTGCCTTGCCCATGCTAGCTTAGGATGGGCCTAGGATGGATCAATCTTCCAGTGTCCATACAGTTCCCCAAGCCAGGAGTACATAGCCAGGAGTAACTACTGAGCATCACTGGGTGTGGCCCCCCCAAAAAAATCTCTCTGCTAGGAGCTCTGGAGAAAAACAAAGAAGCTGATGGTGTGATCTCTGGAAGTTCAGAATCTACTTGGTGAGATGAACATTCCAATGACTGTCCACAGAGCTGAGTCAAATCAATGTAGGGGGTGTTACTTGGGAGAGATGACATGACTTGGAAATCAAATTTCCCTTATTAGGAAATCTTAATTGTACAGTGAAAAAGGAAAGTCTTATATGTAAGGGGAAGTGCCAATTTAAGTGCCAGAATCTAAGCTATATAGTATATAATTCAGGATAGTACATACATTGTCCTTCTATTGGAATGCACACATCTCCCAGATCAGAAACTGACATGTTGTCTTCTTATAGTTTACAACTTAAGGGAACAACTAATAACCATGTAACTGTTATCATATTTCTCATCTGTGGAACTCTGTAGTAGGGACGTGTGTGCCCCTGCCAAGGCAATGCTTATGGGTGAGGGAGTGAACATTGATTGAATACTACCATGTGCCTGGCATTGTCACAGGCACTTTGATGGATTTTATCTTCTGTCCTCATCACAGCAGTCCTATAAATAATCGTTACTATCTCCATTTTACAGATGAGAAAATTGGATTTTAGAGAGGTTAAGTAATGTGCCCAAGATCACAGAGCTAATAAATGGCAGGGCCAGAATTTTAACCAGCTTAGAAGACCGCCATATCTATGATCTTTTCTCTTCAACACACTACTAAAACACGACTCTGGGGACACGAGTGAAGAAAATGAAGAATTTCAACCAAGGAAAAGGGAAAATTATTTCCAAAAGAAGAGCCCACAGGGAGTGAGGCTTTGGCAGTCACAGGATAGATAGAAAAGGCACATGAGAAGTAGCACTCAGAAGCACAGTCACAGTCAAAGTTCTCAACTTCTCTCTTCTGCCATGATTCCTGGCTCCAGAGGCACACTGGCTACCTGGGAATGATGGAGAGTACAGCCAAGCTTGGCCTATCTTTCAGCAAATTCAAGCAGAAGGAGGAAAGTATTAGGGAGTTGGGAAGACTCCACACTCCTGTGCAAGCCAAGGATTTTGCTGTAGTCCAAAGGCTATGAAGACATGCTAAGAGGCAGGTGAGAAACTGAGGTAGGGTAGCTGCACTTTTTAATCTATCCATAATGTGTGCCTGGTGTGCAATTGAACTACAATTTTTACTTGCTCACTATTTCTATAACAACTTGTTACAGAAGAGTGCTCAAGGAAACATCTTTAATATTTAATAGGTCACTAAAATCTTTTATTTACAACCCTATCAACAGCATCAATATGAACAAAATAACAACAGCTTGAACAAAGAAAGAATCTTGGAGCAAAGTATTCTGTAGCAGGCAACAATTATCAAATGTTTTATGAACTCTCTGTTGAGATAGAAAATATTTTTTGTAATTTTAGAAATAAAAGAGTCAAGATAGGAGTCTATTTCTATATGAGGAATAAAATAATTCATACAACAAACTCTGAATTCTTATCATTTTCCCATGATAACCATTTATCATGGTCACCTCTGGGCTTATTAACACCCAAAACACCAGCAATCTTGTAGCTCATAAAGAAACCACATTTGTGGCATGATTCTTTGAAAGGCACCAACATCAAAACAAGCTTTGTTGGCTTGCTTACATGGAGAGAAGTTGCAGTGCCAGATTATATACTGGACATTGTAGGGGAAACAGAAAGAAGCTACATTATTTATTTATTTATTTTTTTTTTGGGCCACACCCATTTGATGCTCATGGGTTACACCTGGCTAAGTGCTCAGAAATTGCCCCTGGCTTGGGGGACCATATGGGACGCCAGGGGATTGAACCACCATCCTTTCTTGGCTAGTGCTTGTAAGGCAGACACCTTACCTCTAGCGCCACCTCTCCGGCCCCAAGAAGCTACATTTAAGAAAAAAAAAGAACAAGTTCTTTTCTCTTTCCCTTTTCATAATTGTTCTCTGGAACTCACCTTACAGAGAAGATTTTTATGGCAGCTGTTTTTTTTTTTTTTTCAGGAAAAGAAATCTCAAGGGAAGTATGTAGTCAAATTTTAAAGGTTGATTCAGTGGTGTTTATTTCACCCAGGGTCTCTCAGCCTCACTGCAATGTTCACATACAAAGATAGAAGAATAAGGGACTGAAGAATTGGTTGGTAGGAAAGGTGGGACTATACTTCAACTGGGCACCCTTCCATACTTGAGAATACAATGGCAATACCCTAAACTGGTTCCAGTGCTAATACATTTCAAGAGAGTTAGTTGGCAAAGCAGCTGTGATTCTCAGTTCATACTACAGGGAGCTCCTACTGGAGACTCTCTGTGTAGGATCCAGATAGACAACAGGAGAGTTGTTCAGTAGCCAAACTTCAGAGGGCTGGGTAGGGTCACAAAGCCAAACTTGAGAGGGTCAGAAAGTAAGATGATGTCTACAAATCTATCCTTATTCCTGGCTCTAAGGAGAAATGATAAAATGTTCTTTTTTTCTAGCTAACCTGGGGAACACTACAATGAGAGATGGAATCAAATAAACTAAATTATCCATTTATTAACACAAGGCAAAAGTTCTTTAACTTTTATAGGGACAGAGGGTAAGAACAATATCATCTCAGCACTGCACTTTTATTCAGAGCATGGTATCCATATCTCAAATTTGTTAATTCCAAGTATTTCAATGAGATCAAAAATATATTGAAATTGTTTAATTTTTTAATGTATGATATTGTACAAACATGCATTTTTTTCTAAAAAATAGTTGACCACCACTGTTTTAATAGAGTGACCACATACAATATTGTGACTATAGGTAATTGTACAAGACACAATATAACTCGATAAGTCATTTTTTTGTTTTGTTTTGTTTTGGGGGCACATCTGGTGACACACACCTGGATTACTTCTGGTTATGCACTCAGAAATTGCTCCTGGCTTGGGGGACCATATGGGACACTGGAGATTGAACCCAGGTCCATCCTGGATCAGCCGTGTGTAAGGCAAATGCCCTACCACTATGCTATTGTTCTGGCCCTTAATAAGTCATTTTTAACTCATCATTCAGGGCCCTCAATCTCAAAGTCTTAGGTATAATAACTATTTTCTTCCTACATACTGGAACTAGAACGAAGTTGCTTTGTGTGCTGGACACCCACTATACTAATATTTATATTTTGAAAATGAAGAACAAACAGCCTTCCCTTTGAGGTCTGTTTCCATTTGGAAAAGGGATCTTTACAGTCAAAAATTGCCAATTTATATTGCCAATGTGTGGCTAATGGGGCCACACATCTTAAGAAAGTCAAGCCAGAAGATGACAAACACAGTGAAAACTTCCGTATTCTCTTAGTCTACTACAAAGGAACATGGAGCTGATGCTACAGGGTGAGGAGGACAGCTCCAATGATTCAGCTCCAATGGACAGTAATCATGAAAGAATTCATGTTCCGTGTTGGCATATACTTCCAGGTTTCCAAAAAGATTTAGAATTTATTAATATAAAGAAAGAGAAGAAGGAAAAAAATTAGGAGATACAGTAAACTCTCACAATGCGATGCTAGATTATCAGAAATCACATTTTTAAGTGGAACAACATATAACAATGCCAAAATGGTGATAATCTGACAAACAAGAGTTAATATAATTCTACAATAAATTCCCCATCATTATCTTTTTAATTAAAAAATTATTTAGGGCCTAGGATAGAGCTGAAGGATCAGTGAGGAACTCCTTGCTTGTGCAAGGGCCAAGTTTGATCCCTAGCACCATCCCTGAATACTACAGAAGATAGCCCTGGTGTTCTCCAGCACCACTGAGTCTGAGTAGCATTGCATCATCAGAGCATGAATTCCAGCTTGGGAATTCTGAGACAAGTTTCTGTGCCCCTCAGAACTGCTTGCAGATACCACTCAAATATTGTTTTTAAATACACTGCAGCAGTGGCAGAGAAGAGCCCCAAGGGACTGAAGGACATTTAGATTCTATTCTTGCAGAAATTTAAAGTTTACAATAATGGATGATTTCACAATTGCTTAATTGGCAATGCTTTTTGTTTTGGTTTCAGACAAAAGTTAGAAATGTATTGTATTTTGTTCTAAGAGATTTGTCTTTATGAAAAGAAATATGGCTCTATTTTATAGGTGACTATCTCTATACTAATGGACACTCAGTTCATTGGAATGGCCAAACTTAAGAGAGGGACATTCTTTAGGATTACTGTGGATGAAGGTAAAATAACTAAAGCATTTATTTTAAAAACTATTTAAGGGGATAGAATATAGTCCAAAGGGTAAAAACATGTGACTTTCAGATACATTTACAGCACTCCATAGCCAAAGAGCTGCCTGGTAGAGCCTAGCACCACGCCATATTGCTGCAGATTGCCAAAAATGGCTGTCAGACCAGCTCTGCCCCTGTCTGCCTTCCCCCAAATTTATTTTAAAGTTCATCTTCACCTATTTTTGCTCTCTTATAGGCAATCTAGAATCTAGAAAATGGTATTGGTTTATTCACTATAGAATTAGATGTTATTTCAAATATTATCTGTGCTTCCAAACACATTTATTCAACTCAACCAAGATAAACTGTCCATATGAATCCTTTTAACAGTCAGTGAGTGAGGTTCCTATTATGTTTTATCAAAATAGTGACTGCCCTAAATTATGCCTTAGAAATCTCAAGTTAGTAGAAAATAGAAATAGGTTTGTGCCTATTGTATAGGGAAATAGTTAGGATTTTTATTATTAACCTATAATTATGATGGTCTTTATTCTACGTTGTCAATAAGGCAAACATTCTTTATACAAATAATATTTTAGACTCTTGAATGTTTATGTTTTGAAGTGAACACAGGGAACACAGGGCAGTTTTTTTTTTGGGGGGGGGGGGAGTTTGGGCCACACCCAGCGTTGCTCAGGGGTTACTCCTGGCTGTCTGCTCAGAAATAGCTCCTGGCAGGCGCGGGGGACCGACCATATGGGGGATGGGGATTCGAACAAACCACCTTTGGTCCTGGATTGGCTGCTTGCAAGGCAAATGCCGCTGTGCTATCTCTCCGGGCCCTGGGACAGTTTTTAAAACATTGTTTATGGAATAAAAACTGAAAAATACTAAGAAAAATTTTTGTAGAAAAAAAAATACAACCGTTAGAGATTTTTTCCATTAGGGCTGGATATATCATTCAAAGGGCTTAGCTTTGCATGTGGATATCCTGGTTTAATTTCTGGCACCACTTGGATCCCCCAAGTACTATTGGGTGTGGTTCCTCCCAAATAAAATTAAAAAAAAAGTTATGGGCCCGGAGAGATAGCACAGTGGCGTTTGCCTTGCAAGCAGCCGATCCAGGACCAAAGGTGGTTGGTTTGAATCCTGGTGTCCCATATGGTCCCCCATGCCTGCCAGGAGCTATTTCTGAGCAGACAGCCAGGAGTAACCCCTGAGCACTGCCTGTGTGGCCCAAAAACCAAAAAAAAAGTTATGGAGTGATAACATTTTAAAAACTTAAATACTATATAATTAAAGTACCATGATTTATTACTCACAGTTGAGTTTTTGACAAATAATATTCCAGCACCAAACCCACCGCCAGTATCAATTTCCTTCCACCAGTATCCCCAGATGCCTTTCATTGTCCTCCTAATCTGCCACCTTAACAGAAATATTTTAAAGTTTAGTTTTGTCATTTGGACTTCATGTTTTCAGTATTATTGGCTCTGTAGTTTGAATACAAAATTATATCAGTTCTCTACATCACCAATGTATCCTAGGCCATTGACACCTGCCCTCTCTTCCTATCCAGTTAACTTCTCCCCTCCATTTATTTCCTTCTATAGTCTTCTCTACTCTGTTACAGGATTGATGGTGATTTAGGCATCACTTAGCACAATATCTAAGATACAGAATCAACATAAGTGTCCAGTGATCGGTGAATGGATAATTGAAGATGTGAAATATTATGTGGCTAAAAGTAATGATGAAATCATGTAAGTTGCTGTAACATCAATGAGACTGAAAGATATAATGTTCAGTGAGGCAATCATAGTTATGAGATCATCCAGAACAAACACAATATGATCTCACTTACATGTGTTATATAAAGTAACTGGATGAGAAAATGCAATGCATTAAAAAAAACTTATAATGAGCAATTTTAAATTTTGCATGTAATTTGGAAACCAACCTTAGTTTTACAATGTCTTTGGTATAGGAATAGGTTTAAGGAGAAATCTTAGTGTGGTAGAAGAATCAAATTCATGAAAATCCTAACTCAGATTTTATTATTATAATTACCCAGAGCCATCATTCACCATACCTTCTATAAAACAGGGCACATTACAGTATGATTTTAAAGATTAAATAATATAAAAATATTTAGAATTGTAATGGAGAAATATAGTGGGTAATACCTATGCTAGACTGTTGTGCATGCAGTCAACCCTGATTTGGTCCTGGCACCGATGATGTACTGAGCACAGAGTCTGGTTTATCCCATTCACCTCTATGCAAATATATAGAGTTTAAATAGTTTGTGGGTCAAAATATTCATTATTCTAACAACTGTGTAGAAATATATTTTTGTGGTTCTGATTGAATTTTTGTGATGTTTAATTACATTGGACACTTTTTTGTGGTCTTATTTTCGAACTATGTAATTTCTTTGGTGAACTGCAGTTTAAATATTTAAGACATTTTCTAAAATTCCAATAGAGATATTAAATTTATCTTCCTTACATGGTCTGCAGAAAATATAGGCCATCCTCAGTGACAAGGAGACTAGAAAATACTCAGAGTTGCTGGGAATTCCTCATAGAAATTGACATCGTACAATATAGAGAGACAGTACTAAATCCATTGTTTGTTCCATTAGAAAATTGAGTCAATCTTCCACATGGGGGTTTTAAGTACAACTTGATTGAGGCATTACTATTTGAGCATTAAGATAATACTCAGTTTGGGGGCTAAAGTCACAGAGATTCCATTACAAAGAGGCAAATGCTTTGACTTCTGATTCTTTGGCTTAAATCCTCCTCACTCTGCTGGTCTTTTTGATATACAAGGTTGTCCAGAGTGCTGCTCCTCGACCTCTATCTGATCCTGGTCCCTTTCAACCTTGTTTCCTTCTGTGCTTCCCTCATCCTGCCAGTTGCCCCCTTAGTCTCATGCTGTGATACTCCTCCATTCATGTACTTGTGGGGGTGGTAATGGAGAAATACATAACTGATTAGACAACAGGGCCCAGTCATTTAATCAAATACCTGTCTAGCTATTGTATAGAAGGTTCTGTGTTGTAGAAAGATTATCATGATTTAACTGTAAAAGAAAATTTTCAGTTAATCCAAGTGGATCTGATCCAACCAATTCAATAGTCTCTCAGGCAGAGCTGAGACTTCACTGAAGGAGAAGAAATTCTCTATATAGACAGCACAGGTCAACACTTAAGTGATCCTTAAAGATGGTCTTCCCTGTTGAGTTTGGTCACCTACCCAAGTCAGACAGGTGTACAAACTTGTGTGCAACAAGAGTCTAATTCTTTAGGCCCCCCCCCACTTTCTGCCTCTCTAGTTGGTTTTGAGGAATAGTCTTTATGAACTAACTACCTTCCATTTGGACTGTAGAGCCCTGGCCACCTTTTCATAAATATGCTTTAGTCCAAAAATTCTTTTAAAAACCAAATTATTTCAAACTTATTTTTTCAGCAAACTTTAGCTTTTTCAATTTTAGACTTCAATAAGTTATCTTTTAATAGACTCAATAGCCTATGAATTTTATTTAAAGATTTTATTGTATAAAACTAGTGAATATATATTTGTCCTCTTTATACCACATTTGTTTTTGTTCTTTATGCATACTTTTTCATTGCTTTATATCCCCATACCACTCAGCACATTCTTTTTATGCATTTTATTATATTTTTCAAACTTAAAAAAAGTTCCTCTGTTTTAATTTGGTATTTTGAAACCCACATTATGCAGTCACATTCTTTTAGTAAGGACTCTTATTTTAAACACCTACACATCACTTGTGTTTTAGCAACAAAATAAAAAAAGTTATGATCATGTTTTAAATATCATTAAGTTAATTATTACAAATAAAAATTAATGATTTAACCATAAATATGCTAAAAGTTCACAAAAATCAGCCAACAGATAATGTGGAGGCTAGCTATAAATTTAATCTATTATATATTTTGTCTACAGAAAAGATAGACAGCAAACATGGTAACAAAAAATTGTTCCACATCATTAGACATCAAAATTATGCAGATTAGAACCAAAGTATCACTACACAATTCTAAAAGTATGTTGTATCTTTGCATTAGATTCTATAATCATGTACCATAAAAATCATAAAAGGATTTTGAGACATTCACAAATACCTGCAAATAGCTGAAAGCTAAAGGTTAATTTTTAGTACTGCTAGATTATAATATTATACAAATTGATATGGAACTATAATAGATTATGCATATAGCATTTAATATATAACTTAAAGTTTTCTTTGCCTTCAGCTACTTTCAGAGATATGAAAAAGGTTTCTTAATTAAGAGTCAAATTTTTAAACCACTACTAATTAAACAGTTGTTGTTATTGAGAAAGATTGCAGATCTGATCCATTGATTTGCACAAAGCAATAGCCATTATTATACAGAATTCAAGTCTTCTGGGAAAGGAGAACACAAGCCTCAACTTAAATAAGATTCAGAGCTGTTCTAAAAATGGTGTACGTCAATATTTAATCAATCAGAACAAATCTGTTTTTGTATAAAAATTTAAACACATAAAATGAACACCTTGAGACACTTTTGGAATATATAAAGCAAGGAATTTTCAAATAAACACAGTCTTAGCTTATGAGTAAAACCCTCCGTTGTTGTGGGCTGAGAATAGCAGTGCAGTATAGACAAAGCGTGATAGGGCCATAGATCACAGTAATAACATTTGCAATAAACAATAACAGAACAAAGCCGACATCTATAAGAATCCCACGAGGAATTTACGTTATCCATAATTTTTCTTTACATTTGAGAAACTATGGCAGGAAAGGCTATTACATTCAATGGCGCCAATTAATTTCTGCAACTTTTAATGACATCTTTCTGAGTAAAAACCTCACATAATGCCCCAAGCACATGATTGATAGCAGCTTATGTTTGATTTGTACTGGATTCCTGATTTTTTTTAGTATTTTTAAAGAGTCCCTCTGCAGCCAATCAAGCAATCAACATGATATACTCAGATTCTCTCTTGAAAAGTACAAGAAAGAAGAAAAGACAATGTAGGTTTTTCTTCCTCTGCCCACAGACAACTTCTGATGTTATTTAAGTAGTTTTCTGGATGATGGATTACAGAGATTTTTATTCCAAGAGAAAATGAGAGTCAAAGAAAACCATTTAATTCTTTCTCTCTTCAGGATCTCAGAGTCTAGCACTACCTTTAAATATGGGTTACTGATACTCAATTTTCCACATTTGCCTAGAGTTTAGCAAAAAAGTATTTCTTCCTATCTAGAAAATATCCTGAATTTGTAATACAGTTGACAGGATTTAAACTAAACCAATAGGACTACCCAAGAATGTCTAGAGTGGGCACTGCCGTGGAAAATGAATTCTTGACTAGCATCATGTTTGAAGAGAGCCCCTCTTTCCTTCAACCAAGGAAGATCCAGTCAAAATTTTTTTGTTGAGCCCTTTTCAAAATGAATCTGAACTCTATCTAATATACTGAGTCTCTCTAGTGCTGCCCTGATAAGCTAAAGGTTCCTAACCTCAAGGTATTTACCCTTCAGTACAGTCTTTTGACTGAAAAATAGATAAGCCTAGAAAAAATGTGTAACATGTGGGCATGTGTTATCTTACAAAGCAAAAAATGGCCCCACAGAGACCAACTATTGCCCAGAGTCACTTGATTGTTTCTAGAAAAAAAAAAGGAAGGCTCTATATTTGGAGGATAACATTCAAATAGGTCTCTAAAATCAGTGTATGTGTAGACGTGACTTCCTATACAGTGGGCCTCTCTGACTGCCAAACCTAATCCATAAACAATTCAGCTATACAACATATTTAGCCCCTCTGATATATTGCCCCTCCCCCACACCAGAGCCCCTTCTACTCCCTCATCTCCCAATCCGAATTCGTTATCTTCTCCTTAATTAACCCTCTTTACCCTCAGTTCTTAACTTGTTAGGCAACAAGACCGACCTCCTGCCCCAACACATTCTGCCCTTTCGCACACCCTTACAAAGCTCATTATTACTCCTTAACTCTCTCACCCCCAACCATCAGTACCCCACATTTACTCTTTTCAACTTCAGTAGTCCTAATCACAGACCAAAGTCGTGCATTGGATTTAACACCCCCAACTATTTTAAAAGACGTAAAATGGACACATATGTCTTTTGAATATTTTATGTGTATTTTCTTTGACAGCTATAACTCTTACTAAGTATTCTTTTACAGTGACGATTCTACCCACGTTTTATTTCTTCTTCTCTTTGTGAGCTGTTCAATGAGAAATTTTGGCGAAAGACTCCCTCAGTTTAATGCTTATGATTGAACCATGTCATGGGAATTGTTGGACTTGTTCTTACGGCCCCCATATGCACTGATAACGCCACATGACATTGTTCCTTGGTTTGCATAGGCACATTAAAAAGCGAAAATACTATACATACAAATAATTTCTTATCTAATAGAGATTGGAACACACAAATCTTGTAGTGCAATGGGACCTTACACCCTGAACATCGATATAATGACCAGGCACAGGCCTCAGAAGAATGGGCATCCTCCATTCACCCCTGAACCAGGGAAGCTATCTACGAAACATCCAAAGTTTTTATAAAAACACCTGGAAGCAATCCACTACCAGGGAAGACCCTACCACTGCTCTGACATCGACTTGCTCAAAAGAGACTTCCCTTAACACTAGGAAGACTTGACAACAACAATGACCTGCTTACAGGATAGGGCTCTCTGCATTGCCCTTTAATTGTGAGGTGAAATGAGAGCTCACTCTGCACCATCCTGACGGCAATGTAGAATGTGCAGATTCCAGGATCTTTAATACAGAGACATGATACCAACAACAGAGACTGTGTGAAAAATAAAAGTGTAATGGCACTACAGATAATGACTTGAATTGGACAAGCTAGTTTTCCTGGAGCCTAGTGTTGGTCTTATGCCAGGAAACTTTAGGGGTAGGGTCTCCTTGTATTTAGGCCAAGGCTTTTCTTTTCCCTGTCCCTCATATTTTGATGGGCCTATGCAAACAATAATTGCCACTCTAACACCATTTTTACTGTGCTCCTTTGACTCTAATCCGTAAGAAAAACAACCCACTTAAACTTTTGAGGTTAATATAAACTAATATGCATGTGCATGGAAATGTAAAAAAGTACTTTTCCTTCAATGTTTAAGGAGTTACTCAGTTACTCTTGATGAGGGCACAGATATAACAATTTATGTCTGTGGTGTTGATTGAAATTTTGAATTGACAGAGGAGCTGCTCACAATAATCCCAATGCATGGCCAGACCACCGCTAATGAGATATTTCGGCATCTGTGTAATGCCATTGAGAATGCAGGTTTGCAATAGAAGAGGTTTGTTGGAATAATAATTGATGGAGCATCATCAATGACAGGGAGGAAAATGGACTGGTGGCACTTGTTCAAAAAAAAAAAACTTGAAGAGGAGGGTATAGAGAAGGCTATTGCTCTTCACTGCATTATCCATCAGCAGGCTCTTTGCAGTAAATGCCTGCCGTGTGACAATGTGATGTCTGTTGTTGTGAAGTGCATCAACCAAATCAGATACAGGGGCTTAAAGCACAGGAGGTTCCATGCTTTTTTAGAAGAAATGGAGTCAGAATATGGAGATGTGCTCTATTTCACCGAAGTACATTGGCTCAGCAGGGGAAATGTCCTGAAAAGATTTTTTGAGTTGAGAGAAGTGAAAGCCTTCATGGAGAAGGATGAGAATGCTGTTTCTGAGTTGAGTGATCACAAATGGCTCATGGACTTAGCTTTCCTTGTTGACATCATACATAAGCTGAATGTACTAAACAAGATGTTACAAGGCCCAGGGCAGCTTATCAGTGCTGCCTATGACAACGTGAGAGCATTCTCCACAAAACTTGTATTATGGAAATCCCAGCTCTCTCAGATAAACCTTTGCCATTTCCCAGCATATAAGGTACTTGTGGATGCAGGCATACTATTCAGTGGTGAGAAATATGTTGATACTATTTTTAAGCTAGAGAAGAAATTTGATCACATATTTGCAGACTTCAAAAAGCACAGAGCCACTTTCCAAATTTTTGTGGACCCTTTTCCTTTGATGTGCAAGATGCCCCTCTTGTTCTTCAAATGGAGCTCATTGACCTGCAATGCAATTCTGATCTCAAAGCCAAGTTCAGGGAGATTAGTGGAAAACCAGACATGCATGGGCAATTTTTGAGAGAATTGCCCCCCAACTTTCCTGAGCTTTCTCATATGTTCAAGCGCACCATGTGCCTTTTTGGGAGCACAAATTTGTGTGAAAAGTTATTCTCCACATTGAACTTCAATAAGTCAAAGTACAGGTGCAGACTTTAAGCCATACTGAGGGTCTCAACTGCTTCCTCTCTAAAGCCAAATGTGGTTCAGATTTATGAGAAGAAGTGCTGTCAAGTCTCTGGCAGCAAGGAATAGGCAAAAGATGACATGTTCAGAAGAACTGTTCCTGATCTTCACTCAATGTTTTATTCATGTTCAAAAGAAATAATTAAAACTGTTAATAGTGACGTTTGAGGACTTTTTTTTTTGTGAAATCCCTTATGCAGCCCAGCCTCACCCCAACTTTGCCTCCTGCGGCTCCCAGGTAAATTGAGTTTGAGACCCCTGCTCTAAATTCTGCTACACAACAAGGCTGTCCTCTCTCACCACTCCTATTCAGCATAGTACTGGAAGTACTTGCTATAGTAATTAGGTAAGAAAAAGATATCAAGGGCATCCAGATAGGAAAGGAAGAAGTCAAGCTCTCACGGTTTGTAGATGACATGATACTATATTTAGAAAACCCTAAAGACTCTACCAAAAAACTTCTAGAAACAGAAGATTTATATTTCAAGGTGGCATGCTATAAAATTAACACACAAAAATCAATGGCCTTTTTATACACCAGTAATGATAGAGAAGAAATGAAATTAAGAAAACAACCCTATTCACATTAGTGTCATACAAACTCAAATATCTTGGAGTCAACTTGACTAAAGATGTGAAGGAACTATACAAAGAAAATTGTAAGTCCCTGATTCTAGAAATAAGAGAGGACATATGGAAATGGAAATACATACCCTGCTCATGGATTGGCAAGATTAATATTACTAAAATCGCAATAATCCTCAAAGCATTGTACAGATTTAATGCGATCCCTCTAAAGATATTCATGACATGGTCTTCCTTGCAGCACTTATCTCTGACTGTCTCCTGTGCTGTGCTGCATTCTCAGCCTGATTTCATCCTGTGTGTAGCTTCATCTGTGGAAGGCTAGCCTTCCCTGGAGGTGAGTTGATACGCCCAGAAAGGGGGAAGACTCTGAACTCTGCTGGAACTTTCATGCCAGCACCTATTTCTGACTGTCTCCTGTGCTGTGCTGCATTCTCGGGCTGATTTCGGCCTGATTTCATCCTGTGTGTGGCTTCATCTGCGGAGGGCTAGCTTTCCCTGGAGGTGAGTTGATAGGCCCAGGAAGGGAGGAGCCAGAGTAGAGCGACGGCTTTGCTTCACTATGCAGCTGCGCACATCATTTAGCCAATGAACACAACCACAACACGTAGAAAACCCCACAATACAAGTGTGACAATGAGGAAACAACTCAGGCCAGTGACAGACATAGAGAATGAAGATTTTAACTCTGATGACCAGAACATGGTCAAGCAACTAGTCAGTCTCTCAGATAAGGAGTTTAGAGTCAAAATATGGAAGATGTTCACAGTACTCAAAGAAAGTATAGAAGAGAACACTAATAAGAATCAAGAGAATATGAAGATAGAAATCAGAAAACTCCAAACTGAAATTTCAGATCAAATAACATGTCTGAAAAACTCAGTAGATGAATTGAAGAAAAAAAATGGATGAGCTTTCCCACAGGTCAACAGCAGCTGAAGATAGAATTAGTACACAGGAAGATGAGGTGAATAACAACTCCATACAGCAGAATAGATTGGAAAAAAACCTTAAAGCAAATGAACAAATAATGGAAAAATTACTCAAAGAATGGGAACAGATGAAATTAGAAGCCTATGATAAGCTCAACAGAAACAACTTAAGAATCATTGGAGTTCCAGACCCAGGAAGAAAATCTACAGAAAGAATCAACGGTCAATAATATCATTAAAGAGAAACTACCAAGCTAAAGAATACATGCAATCAAATCCTGCATGCCCAAAGAGTACCAACCAAAAGAGACCCCAGGAAAAAACACCCCAAGACACATCCTAGTCAAAATGATGAATCCCACAGATAGAGACAGAATTCTGAAAGAAGCAAGATCAAAAAGAGAAATTACATTCAAGGGAACATCCTTGAGATTTACTGCAGATCTGTCACCAGAAACACTTAAGGCCAGAAGGCAGTGGTGAGACGTAGTGACAAAACTCAATGAAATAAATGCTTCGCCTAGAATACTGCACCCAGCAAAACTCACTTTTAAGTTTGAAGGACAAATACATGGTTTCACAGACAAACAACAGCTCAGAAACTTTACAGACTCAAAATCAGTCTTAAAAGAAAAACTGAAAGACCTACTTTAAGACAAGACTGACCAAAAGAAACAACAAACTTCGATAGAAAGATGGCACTAAAATCCCAGGACAATTCTTTCTCTGAATGTCAATGGACTAAATGCACCATTTAAGAGACACAGAGTGGCTAAATGGATCAAAAAAGTCAATCCAACATTCTGCTGCCTACAAAGAACACACCTGAATAGTCAGAACAAGCATAGACTCAAAATACAAGGTTGGAGGATAATCATCCAAGCAAACAACACCCATAAAACAGCTGGAGTGGCCATACTAATATCAGATAATGCAAACTTTATACTCAGGAAAGTTGTAAGGGACAAAGATGGACATTTTGTATTAATCAAGGGGTATGTAGAGCAGGAAGAAATCACTCTCCTAAACATATATGCATGGAATGAGGGGCCAGCAAAATATTTAATTCAATTGTTGACAAATCTGAAAATTAATATTAATAACAACACAATAATTTTGGGAGACCTCAACATGGCATTGTCAACACTTGATAGGTCAACCAGACTAAAACCCAACAAGAATATACTAGACCTGAAAAGAGAAATGGAAGAAAGAGGCCTAGTAGATATATATAGGACACTCCACCCCAGAAACCTGAATACACATTCTTCTCTACTGTACATGGGAGATTCTCCAGGATATACTACATGCTAGCACATAAAACATACTTCCATAATATAAAGAGGATAGAAATTTTGTAGGCTACCTTCGCTGACCACAAGGCCCTGGAATTATATGTGAAATACAAAGGGACACAGAAGAAAAACTTTAATATCTGCAAGTTAAATAGCCTAATACTGAATAACCAGTGAGTCCAAAATGAAATCAAAGAGGAAATCAAAACCTTCCTGGAAACACATAACAATAGAGACACAAACTACCTGAACCTATGTGGCACAGCAAAAGAGGTACTGACAGAAAAATTTATAGCTTTGCAAGCACACATCAGGAAAAAAGAAGGGGCATACCTGAATAAGCTTAATGACACACCTCATAGAATTAGAAAGTGCTCAACAAAAGGAACCAAAAATAGGGAGACAGAAGGAAATAACAAAGCTGAGAGCAGAAATCAATAAAGTGGAAAGCCAAAAAACAATCCAAAAGATCAACGAAAACAGAAGTTGGTTCATTGAAAAAATAAAGAAGATTGATAGACCACTGGCAAAACTAACAAAAAAGAGAGAGAGAAATTTGATAACTCATATTAGGAATGAAAAAGGAGAGATCACTACTGATATGGCAGAGATTCAAAGGGTAATCTGAAACTACTTTGAGAAACTCTCCGCCACTAAAAATGAGAACCTGGAAGAAATGGATAAATTCTTGAACCATTATAATCTTCCACAGTTGAATGAAGAAGATGTAGTGTATCTAAACAACCCCATCACTATTGAGGAAATTAAGACAGTAATCAAATATCTGCCCAAAAACAAAAGCCCAGGCCCAGATGGAGTCAGTAATGAATTCTTTCAAACCTTTCAAGAAGAACTACTACCAATCCTGGCAAGACTCTCTCATGAAATCGAAAAAAACCAGGAACACTTCCAAATAGCTTTTTTGAAGCCAACATCACCTTGATACCTAAACCAGACAGAAATGCTACCAAAACAGAAAATTACAGACCAATATCGCTGATGAACACAGATGCAATGATCCTCAACAAAATTCTGGCAAATAGGATTCAATGCCTAATTAAGAAGATCATCCACTACAATCAAGTAGGTTTCATCCCAGGAAGGCAAGGATTGTTTAACATCAGTAAATCTATTAACATAACACACAACATCAACAACAAGAAAAATAAAAACCTCATGATCATATCTATAGATGCAGAGAAAGCATTTGATAAGTTCCAACATCCATTCTTGATCAAAACTCTCAGCAAGATGGGAATGGAAGGAACCTTTTTCAATATAGTTAAGGCCATCTACCACAAGCCAGTGGCAAATATTATCCTCAATGGAGAAAAATTAAAGCCTTCCCTGTAAATTCTGGCACAAGACAAGGCTGCCCTCTCTCACCACTCCTATTCAACATAGCACTGGAAGTACTTTCTATAGCGATTAGGCAAGAAAAAGATATCAAGGGAATCTAGATAGGAAAGGAAGAAGTCAGGCTCTCAGTGTTTGGAGATGACATGATACTCTACTTAGAAAACCCTAAAGACTCTACCAAAAAGCTTCTAGAAACAATAGACTCATATAGCAAGGTGGCAGGGTACAAAATAGCACACAAAAATCAATGGCCTTTCTATACACCATAAACTCAAATATCTTAGAATCAACTTGACTAAAAATGTGAAGGACCTATACAAAAAAAACTATAAAACTCTGCTCCAAGAAATAAGATAGGACACGGGGAAATGGAAACACATACCATGCTCATGGATTGGCAGGATTACCTTCATTAAAATGGCAATAATCCCCAAACCATTGTACAGATTTAATGCAATCCCTCTAAAGATACACATGACATTCTTCAAAGAAGTGGATCAGGCACTTTTGAAATTCATTTGAAACAATAAACACCCTAGAATAGCTAGAGCAATCACTGGGAAAAAGAATATGGGAGGAATTACTTTCCCCAACTTTAAACTTTACTCCAAAGCAATAGTTATCAAAACAGCATGGTATTGGAATAAAGACAGGTCCTCAGATCAGTGGAATAGGCTTGAATAGTCAGAGAATGTTCCCTAGATATACAATCACCTAATTTTTGATAAAGGAGCATGAAATCCTAAATGGTGCAAAGAAAGCCTCTTCAAAAAGTGGTGTTGGCACAACTGGCTAGCCACTTGCAAAAAATTGAACTTAGACCCCCAGTTAGATCATGTATGAAGGTAAAATCCAAATGGATTAAAGACCTCGATAGCAGACCGAAAGCCATAAGATATATAGAACAACATGTAGACAAAACACTCCAGGACATTGAGACTACAGGCACCTTCTAGGAGGAAACTGCACTCTCCAAGCAAATGAAAGCATAGATTAACAGATGGGAATATATTAAGCTGAGAAGCTTTGCACCTCAAAGGAAATAGCTCCAGAATACAAGTGCACCCCACTGAGTGGGAGATAGAGATATGATTCACTCAATACCTATCAGATAAGGGGCTAATCTCCAAAAATACAAGGTTCTGACAGAACTTTACAAGGAAAAAACATTTAATCCCATCAAAAAATGGGGAGAAGAAATGGACAGATACTTTGACAAAGAAGAAATACAAATGGCCAAACGCACATGAAAAAATGCTCCACATCACTAATTACAAGGGAGATGAAAATCAAAACAACAATGAGGTATCATCTCACACCATGGAGACTGGCACATATCACAAAGAACAAGAATAATTGGTGCTGGAGGGGATGTGGAGAGAAAGCAATTTTATTCACTGCTGGTGGAATGCCACTTAGTCCAGCCTTTATGAAAAATAATATGGAAATTCCTCAAAAAATGGAAATTGAGCTCCTATATTATCCAGCTAGGCATGTACTCAGGAACACAAAAATAAAATTCAAAAATCCCTCTCACACTTCTATTCATTGCAGTGCTATTTACAATAGCCAGACTTTGGAAACCAAGATGCCCTTCAACAAATGAATGGCTAAAGAAACTGTGGTACATATGCACAATGTAATATTATGCAGCTGTCAGGTGAGATGAAGTCATGAAATTTTCCTATAAATGAATGTACATGAAATCTATTCTGCTGGGTGAAATAAATCAGAGGGAGGGAGATATATGTAAAATAGTTTCACTCATTTATGGGATTTAAGAAAAATAAAAGACATTTTTGTAATAATTCTGAGAGACAAAAAAGATGAATGCTGGAAAATCCAACATGAAGCTCACCACAAAGAGTGATGAATGCAGTTAGAGAAATAACTACATTCAGAACTATCCTAACAATGTGAATGAATGAGGGAAGTACAAAGCCTATCTAGAGTACAGGTGGGGGTGGGGTGGGATGGAGGGAGATTTGGGACATTGGTGATGGGAATGTTGCACTGGTGAATGGGGCTGATTTTTACATGACTGAAACCCAACTACAATCATATTTGTAATCAAGCTGTTTAAGAAAAGATATTAATTAAAATTATACACTATTATTTCTTGTATAAAATGCAACTGTATGCTAAATTTCAAAAGTACAGCAATGAGAGAGATAGCACAGTGGCAGCAGTGTTTGCTTTGTAAATCCAGGACCAAAGGTGGTTGGTTTGAATCCCGGTGTCCCATATGGTCCCCCGTGCCTGCCAGGAGCTATTTCTGAGCAGACAGCCAGGAGTAACCCCTGAGCAATGCCGGATGTGGCCCAAAAACCAAAAAAAAAAAAAATTAAAAATAAACTCATGTCTTCATAATACACATATGTCATACACATTGCACATATCTTGACAATTAAATAAAATGTCTTTAAAGTAAAAAAAAAAGACAGAAAAATTAAGAAAGAAGAGAGGACACATGGAAATGGAATCACATACCCTGCTCATAGATTTTCAGGATTAACATCATTAAAATGGCAATACTCCCCAAAGCATTGTATAGATTTAATGTGATCCTTCTAAAGATACCCATGTCATTCTTCAAAGAAGTGGATCAAACACTTCTAAACTTTATTTTGAACAAGAAATGCTTATGAATAGCTAAAGCAATCCTTGAGAAAAAGAATATGGGAAGCATTACATTCCCCAATTTTAAACTATATTACAAAGCAATAGTTATCAAAAGAGCATGGTATTGAAATAAAGACAGATCCTTAGATCAGAATAGGCTTTAGTATTCAGAGACTATTCCCCAGACATCCAATCACATAGTTTTGATAAAGGGGCAAGAAATTATAAATGGAGCAAGAAAATCCTCTTCAGCAAGTGGTGTTAGCACAACTGGTTAGCAACTTCAAAAAAAAATAAAAATAAAAAAGGGAACTCAGACCCACATCTGGATTATATATCTTGATATTAGACCTGAAACAATAAGATATATAGAACAACATGTAGGTAAAACACTCTATGACACTGAAACTAAAGGCATCTTCAAGGAGGAAGCAGTACTCTTCAAACAAGTGGAAGCAGAGATAAACAAATGGGAATAAACTAAACTCAGAAGCTTCTGCACCTCAAAGGAAATAGTGCCTAGGATACAAGAACCACCCACTGAATGAGAGAAATTATTCACCCCATACCTATCAGATAAGGGCCTAATATCCAAAATATACAAGGCACTGATAGAACTTTACAAAAACAAAACAAAACAAAACAAAAAAACCATCTAATCCCATCAAAAATGAGGAGAAAAAAATGAACAGACACTTTGTCAAAGTAGAAATACAAATGGCCAAAAGGCACATGAAAAAATGCTCCACATCACTAATCATCAGGGAGTTGCAATATGATATCATCTCACGCTATGGAGACTGCCACATATCACAAAGAACAAGAATAATTGGTGCTGGAGGGGACGTGGAGAGAAAGGAACTCTTATTCACTGCTGGTGGGAATGCCGCCTAGTCCAGCCTTTATAGAAAATAATATGGAGATTCTTAAAAAAACTGGAAATTGAGCTCCCATATGATCCAGCTTTACCACTCCAAGGTATGTACCCTTGGAACACAAAAATACAATTCAAAATCCTTTTAACAATTATATTTATTGCTGTGCTATTTTCAATAGTCAGACTTTGGAAACAACCAAGATGGCCTTTAACAGATAAATGGCTAAAGAAACTGTGGTTTTATATATATATATATATATATATATATATATATATATATATATATATATAGAGAGAGAGAGAGAGAGAGAGATACCTATATATATATCTATATATACACATATATACATACACACACAATGGAATATTATGCAGCCGTCAGGAGAGATGAAGTCATGAAATTCTCCTATACGTGGATTTACATGGATTCTATTATACTGAGTGAAGTAAGTCAGAGAGATAGGCACAGAATAGTATCACTCATATATGGATTTTATGAAAAATAAAAGACATTTTGTAATAATTCTCATAGATATTAGAGATGAGGGATGGAAGGTCCAGCTCACAATATTAAGCTCACCACAAAGAGTGGTGAGTGCAGTTAGAGAAACTACACTGACAACTAACAAAATAATGTGAATGAATGAGGGAAGTACAATGTCTGTCTCAAATACAGGCAGGGTGTTAGGGAGGTTGGAGATTTGGGATATTGGTGATGGGAACATTGTACTGGTGAAGGGGGGTGTTCTTTATATGACTGAAGCCCAACTACAGTCGTGTTTGTAATCAAATTGTATAAATAAAGATATTAAAAAGAGAAAGATTATAGAAATTAAAAAATATCAGAAGGGGCTAATTTAAGGCAAGACAAACTCCACAAATACACCAAACTTCTACAAAACGATGGCACAAAATTCTGTAACAATAATCTCTCTCAATGTCAATTAACTAAGTGCACCAGTTTAAAAACTTAGAGTGGCAATATGTATAAGAAAACTGAATCCAACATTTTTCTGCCTGCAAGAAACATGTTTAGTCAAAGAAAACCAATTTAAAGTTTAAAAAACAAACCTTCAAGGAAACATGTCTTTCAAAAGCTAATATCTCGTAGCCAGAGTGGTAGCGATGTGGTAGGGCAATTGCCTTGCACACGCTGACCTACGACAGACCTGGGTTAGATCCCCAGCATCCCGTATGGTCCCCCAAGCTAGGAGCAATTTCTGAGAGTATAGCCAGGAGCAATCCCTGAGCTTCACCGGGTGTGGTCCAAAAACAAACACAAAAATAAATAAAATAAAAAAGCTAATATCAGAGGACTTACACTAGGGCTCAAAAATATGAAAGAGACAGAGAGGGTCATCTTAATAATCAAAGGATATTAACATCAAGAAGAAATTATTCTCCTAAACATATATGTAACCAATATGGGGTGAGCAAAATACTTTAAAAAAATCCTGCTAATAATTGGGGCCAGTGAGGTGGCGCTAGAGGTAAGGTGTCTGCCTTGCAAGTGCTATCCAAGGAAGGACCATTGTTCCATCCCCCGGCGTCCCATATGGTCCCTCCAAGCCAGGGGCAATTTCTGAGTGCTTAGCCAGGAGTAACTTCTGAGCATCAAATGGGTGTGGCCGAAACAAACAAACAAACAAACAAAAAACCCTGCTAATAGACTTTAGGAAAGATATCAATAGCAATACAATATTAGTTGGAAACTTCAACACAGCTTTGTCACTTCTTTATAGATCAACTAGGCTAAAAGTCAACAAGAATATATATATATAAGTATATATATATATATATACAGGCTTTAAAGGGGGAAAATGGAAGAAATATGCTTATTAGCTATATATAGGGCTCTTTATCCCCCTGAATCTAATACATAGTCTTCTCCAATGCATTTGGGAAATTATCCAAGATAGACACATACTGAGCCAAAATACATACCTCAATATAATCAGAGGATAGATAGTGTATCAACTATTTTTTCAGATAATGGCACAGGAGTGAATTACAAACAGAAAAGAAACTATGTTTAACACCTAGAAATTAAAAAGCTCACTGCTGGACAACCAGTGGATCAGAGAAAAAATTAAAGAGGAAATCAAAAGATTCCTGGAAACAAATTACAATGAGAAATATTATGTTAAGATTTTGTGGGACATAGATAAAGTAATATTAAGAGGAAATTATTCTCCTAAACATATATGTAACCAATATGGGGCAAGCAAAATACATTAAAAAAAACCCTCCTAATAATTGGGGCCGGTGAGGTGGCGCTAGAGGTAAGGTGTCTGCCTTGCAAGCACTAGCCAAGGAAGGACCATGGTTCGATCCCCCGGCCTCCCATATGGTCCTCCCAAGCCAGGGGCAATTTCTGAGTGCTTAGCCAGGAGTAACCACTGAGCATCAAATGGGTGTGGCCGAAACAAACAAACAAACAAACAAACAAACAAAAAACCCTGCTAATAGACTTTAGGAAAGATACCAATAGCAACACAATATTAGTTTTATCTTCAATGACGGTGGAATGGATGCTCAATCTACAACAAGCTGTAAAGTGGAGACCAGTTGCACTAGCATACTGGGGGGTAGAGGAGGGAGATATGGGATGCATACTGGGAACGGGCAGAAAGAGGACAGCACTGGTGGTGGGAATGCCCCTCATTCATTGTCACTATGTACCATAAATGATGCAGTGAAAGATTTGTAATGCACTTTGGTCACAATAAAAATTTTAAAAAATAAATAAAAACTATGATGCTAAAAAAAAAAATTAACAGGCAAATGCCAAACCTTTTGAACTGCATGATGACAAATGCTTGCTTGACAAATGTTTGCACTGTCCCCCTCCTCCCTTTGTGTAAAAAGTATATAAGTCATGGCATTTCAAAAATAAATCGATGCATAATCAGGGAAAAAAAAAGAAAATGACCAACAAAATGAGCTAAAAGGAAGAAACAAAGTAATGCAAAAAAAAAAAAAAACCCAAAACAATCCATAGGGTCAATGAAAGCATGAATTGGTTCTTTTAAAAAAATAGAGATCGATAAACCATTAGCAAGATTCACAAAGAAAAAGAAAGACACTTAATAAACCCAATCAGAAGTGAAAGGAGATTTTATGTCACTACAGATACAACTGAAATTCAAAAGGTAACCAGAGATTATTTTGAGAATCTTTATGCCATAAAATGAGAGAACTTGGAACAAATGGATAAATTATTGGACTCTTATAACCCCCCAAGATTGACACAAGATGTCCTTGAATACCTGACCAGATCTATCACTATTGAGAAAATTAAAACAGTATTCAACAGACTTCCCAAAACGAAAGTCCAAGTCCAGATGGTTTCACTAGTGAATTCTTTCAAAATTTTAAAGAGGACTTATTGCCAATCATTTACAGACTCCTCCAGGAAATTGAATAAACAGAAACACTCCCAAACAGTTACTATGAAGCTAACATCACCCTGATACCAAAAGCAAACAGGAACACCGCAAAAAAGGAGAGAGAATTACAGAATGATATTTTTGGTGGAAAGATACTCAATAAAATACTAGTAAATAAAATTTAACAAATCTTCAATGAAATCATACACCATGAATTCATTCAAGAGAAACAGGGATGTTTTAACTTATGCAATTCAATCAATATAACATATCATATCAATAAGAGAAAAAATAAAAATCATATGATCACAGCAAGAGTTTCAAAGAAAGCATTTGACAAGGTCCAACACCCATTCATGATAATAATTCTCAACAAAATGGGAATTGAAGGAACTTTTCTCAATATAGTCAAAGTCATTTACCACAAGCCAGTGCAAACATTATACCCAATGGGGATAAATCAAAAGTATTTTCTTTGAGATATGGCACAAGACAAATTCCCCCCCTCTTGCATTTATATTTAATAGAGTATTGAAAGCACTTGCCATTGCAATTAGGTAAGAAAAAGATATTGAGGGGATTCAGATAGAAAAGGAAAAGGTCAATCTCTCACTGTTAGTAGAGCATGACACTATGTTTAAAAAATCTAAAGATTACACAAAAGCTTTTAGAAACAATCAATTTGTAGATTAAAGTGATAGGCACAAAGTTAATATGCAAAAGACCATGGATTTTCTATATACAAATAATAAAAGACAAGAAAGAGATATGTTTAAAAAAGTCCCATTAATTTAGTAGATTTTCATAATATATAGGTATATATATATTCACTTCAGGTCATCAGTGCCTAATCTATACACCAATCATAGGAGAACATCAGAAAATGTATGTTGGATGAATGAGTTGTTGTAGCTGACAAAAATCAGGGAATAAGGTCTGATAGCACATACAAGTCATTCTTGAGCTGAGTCCAGTAGCATGCAATAGTCCACATTTGGGGGAGAGGGGGAGGAGAAAGGCCACATAGCATGAGTCAGCAAAAGCGTTGGTTGTAGTTTCTTGCCAGGGCTTGATTTGGGGCTGAGAGGGTGTCCTTTTGCTTTGGAGCTGGGTGGCGGTTTATTGAGGCAGGAAGTCGATCTCGGTATCTGATAGATTAAGAATTGAGGGTAAAAAGGGTTAAATAAGGAGGGATAATAGCTCAGGATTGGGGAATGAGCGGATAAAAAAATGTCTGAAGGGGAAAAGGAATGATATATAAGAGGGGCTATATACACTGTAGGCATGGATTGTTTACAATTTAGGTTTGGCACTCAGAGAGGAGTTCCTGTCTACAAACTCATTCCTATATATAGACAGACATTAGAGATCTATTCTTCTTTTTTCTTTTAATATTTTTTCTTTATTTAAACATCTTGATTACACAAATGATTGCGATTAGGTTTCAGTCATATAAAGAACACCCCTCTTCACCAGTGCAACATTCCCGCCACCAATGTCCCAAATCTCCCTCCATCCCACCCCACCCCCACCTGTACTCCAGACAGGCTTTCTAGTTCCCTCATTCATTCACATGATTATGATAGTTCTCTGTGTAGTTATTTCTATAGCTCCACTCACCACTCTTTGTGGTAAGCTTCATGAAGTGAGCTGGAAGTTCCAGCCCTCCTCTCATTGTCTCTGAGGATTGTTGCAAAAATGACTTTTATTTTTCTTAAAACCCATAGATGAGTGAGACTATTCTGCGTCTCTCTCTCTCCCTCTGACTTATTTCACTCAGCATGATAGAGATCTGTTCTTAAGTTGTTGTTGAAGGCCTGACCCTCATAGGATGGGTCTAAGCTTTAAAGAAATACTTGAATTAAGAAAAGATAAATAATTAGCTAAGATATAGACTAGGAGGTAAAGAATGGGAAAACAGTGCTGGAGAGATAGCAGGGAGGTAAGGCGTTTGCCTTTTATGCAAAAGGACAGTGGTTCGAATCCCGGCATCCATATGGTCCCCTGTGCCTGCCAGTGGCGATTTCTGAGCAGAGAGCAGAGAGCAGAGAGTCAGGAATAATCCCTCAGCGCTGCCCCATGTGACCCAAAAACCAAAAAAAAAAAAAAAAAAAAAAAAAGCTGTCAGCTTAGCCTTCAGCAGGGAGGTAATTTGGTCCACCACTCCTTTCTTTTAATTTTTGTACTATATCCCATCATTGTCTTCTGTCTCAAAGTCTCATTTGATAGACCCACCGTGAATATTATTGACTTTCCTTTATAGGTAAGTTCCTTTATTGATCTTGCTGTTTTCAATATTTTGTTTCTTTCTTTGCTTTTGTCATTCTGTTTATAACATGTCTAGGAATTTTTCCATTTGGGTCTATTTTTGCTGGGATCTATCTGATCCCTTGGATCTAATTACTCCAAGATTAGAAGATGATTTCTTATAATTGCTCCTCCTGATCTCATCCCAACGTTCTCTGATATGTTGTTCATTTTCTTTGCACGTTTTTTTCCATCTTCTCTTGTTTTCTAAAGTTTCTTGCATCTCATATTTAAGCTTCTTTATCTTTTGCTCAGCTTCTGTTATTCTGATGCTCAGGCTTTTGATAATATTTTTTATATCACTGACCATAGTATTCATTTGTTATTTCTGAACATAGTTTTCTCTTATTTTCTCTTATTTTTGCTCATACTTTCTTGTGCTTTGGTAACTAACTGTGCCATCCTTCCTTTGAGTTCATAAAATATATTCAATGTGGTGTCACTGAGTTTATTTTGGAGAATTTATAGAACTGGTTGGTGCAGTCTGTATTAGGATCTATATTCTCTGAGCTTGGGGAGATTCTATGTTCTTACCCATTGTATTTTCTGAACTCCTGCTATGTTAAAGAGGAATCTTTGTATTTTAGCCTTCCAGAAAGTTTCTGAGGGATTTGGCTAGGTGTTACTCTTTTTCTTCTCTACCTGTCTTCACCTGGACTGTGTACTTTAGAATAGTTGTTTTAGTTTACATTAATATTACCTCCATCAGAATGTTTTCAAATTTGTGGAGTTGTTTTTTTGTTCTCGTTTTACTTGATAGGAAATAAGCTCAGTTTTGCATTTGAACAAGTTGTTCAACTGATATTTGGGAAGCCAGCCAGCACTGGAAGCTATAATTTAAACTCGAGTTTCGCATTTTGTTGCTATTGTTGGGGTAGTGCTCAATGGACCACATAGTGCAAGGAATTTAATCCTGGTCCTTGCACACACAAGGCATGTTTTCTACTACTTGCATCACATTCCTTTGTGTAAGTCACAATCCTTTTGTTGTGATTCTTGATGATTCTGGAGCCAGAGCTCATTTCTCCTAGACCCTTTTACTCCCAACTATAAGAAAATTAATATCTTTTTAGCACCAGATTAAATCCTTCTATGTGTCTTATTAATATACTGAGTGATCTTTAAACTGTCATTTTTATGATCCTCTTATATGTACTTCCTAGCCTTTGTTTTGTTGGGCCTACATAGTTTTATGGAATAATTAGTATTTTCATTTTGTTTTGATATTTAAAAACAAATTGTAGTGTTCATATGCATCCATTTTGAGGCATTGTCTTTTCTTGTTTATTATCTTTCTGAACTTCTTTTTAGTCAAACTCTGTTGAAAGTAGACTCAAGATACCTTGAAGATCTATTGGGAGACCCTACATTCTACTGGATGGAGCAGTGCTAGATGGCAGCTTCTGATCCAAGATAAATTTCTTTTTCCTGCATTCAAGTATGAGAGACAAGAGCACTTCAGGAAAGATCTCCCATTCATCTCTCACTTGTTCACTTTAAAATTTTCAATTCAAAAGTGCTTGGATTAACTCATATCAGTCTTCCCACATCCCACTTGTGGCTTTTCCATTTAATCAAAGTCTGACCAAGCCAGAAACATGTAACTTAAGCCAATATGTTGGAAGGAGGTCTCCCATTCAGTAATCCTTTTGTCCATTCTTTTTCACACTGCAAAATATATGGGGATCTCAATGCATTTGTATGGTGTGCATCTGATTTATTAAAAAATGACTGCTCCATCCTGAAGGACACTCAGCAGATTTATCTTCCAAAATTATGAATCTTTGTTCATCCTAGAATAGGTGGTGTCATGTGGCATGTAGTTGCCCTATTCCTGGGCACATCCCTTATCAGGATACATGTCTGATGATTTGTGGGAAGCTGGCTGTTTTTCATTCCTGACAAACTCCAGTGATTAAAACATAGTGGCTTGCTCTTGTTTCCCTGATAAAGTTGACAGCTGTAGAGTTTCCAGTGGAGGTGGATATCGCCCATGCAGATTGCTTTTTAATGAAAGCAATATATTATCTTACCTAGAAACCCTGAAGCCTTATCTTGTTAATGTATTCTTGTTTGGCACCACATTTATCTATAAATTAGTTGCATTAAACACATTCCTTACTATTTATCCAGCTTTTAAAGAGTTTTTCTACTGCTAGGGTTTTGTCCTCTTTCTTCAACTTAAGTATTGCTAAACTTGATGACATCCCCTCCAATATTTTAAAGTGGAACTTCACATTAACTATTCTAGGATAGAAAAAGTATTACTATAATCATCTTCTCAATAACTGGATCTATCCCACATGTATCTAATTTAGTAAAAACAAAGAGATAAATTGATGAGAGTTCCAGCTTTCGAGTTGAAAATCTGCAAAAATGCTGAAAACCACATCCACTAAATAGCACATCTGACTCAAAACTAAGACATCAGTGACCTGTAGATGGCAGTTTAACATTAGAGAGTAGAGGGTGCTTCTCCATTTGCAGAAAAAAGAAAGATGTCGTCATTTGAAAGTGAAATGATCCCATATTCTGTTACTCTCTTATGCCCAGAACCCCTAGAGACTGGAAATAACAATGTTCACATCACAAAACATTTACCATTTGAGTCCTGAGGTAAAGCATCCACTGTCTTCCCCAGAACAGTGCCACCATGCGGCACACACATGCATACTCTGGTAATAGCTCCAACCCCAATGACTTGTACTGACCCAGGAACCCCAGTTGGAAGCCAGCAAATATTTTGCTGAATGTGTACTCTCCGACCTAAGCCCAATTTTAAACCTTTTACAGAACTATAAATCAAATCCATTAAAGACCAAAAACTCAGTGAACCAGTCTGAAATAAATCCAAACCTACATATTTTCTAAATCAACTGGTCTGGAACAAAACTAAAACATCAAAATATTCTCCAACCTGAATCGATATTTCATTTGGTTCAAGTCTCTGAACCATATTTTCTATTTCAAGACAGGATTATTGTTCAGTGCTAACAGGCACTTCAAAGAGGAAATATAGAAGAGAAGCCAGTGCCTGAGCTGTGCTGACTCTAAGTATGAACATTGTGGTAAATGCACCCATTGTATTAAATGATATTAGTAAATAAACCATCACTGGAAGAGAAGTCAGGACAGAGGAGTATTAGCAAAAGATGCATACAATCATCAAAATGGTGAACAGTTGAGGAAGTAGTAGGAATGTAGTCAGATCGCTTGCCAGAAGTGTAATGTTTTATAGGGAATTCATTGATTGTATGACATAGACTTGGAAAAGAAACCAAAATACACATTGAAGCGCTACTAGTCACAACTTTTATTATAGCTCCCAAAGGATCATAATTTATCCTCTTCAGAGGTCCCAATATACTTTTTTGGTAACTTTTGTTGATCAAAGAAAAATTTGCAAAAGGAAATAGAAATCAACGCGAGTAACAATGTTTATAAACAAAAAATTAAAAGTTTAAAGTTTATGATTTGATATTTTAAGCTACAATAGGCTAAACGTAAGTATAATTTAAATGACAAATAAATAAAAATTTAAATGAAAGTTAAATAAAATAGTATGTGACATGTAAACATTGGCCAATTTTTCTCTGGTCATAAAAAATACAGCATGTCTTTAAATATCTGTAAACTAACATAGTTATCTAGAATAACTGTGCAAGTACACATCAACCTATGTACTTATACACATATATCTAAAGAAGTCTAGATATTTATGTTCATGAAATGAGCACAGATATAGTCATTGGATTTGTTCCAAGTTAAAGCAAACAAGACTTCTTGAAGAGATATAGAGAACTTAATTTTATTTTTGGGGTTTTAGAGAGAAACCCCGAAGTATTCAGGGATTATGCTTCTCTCTGTGCTCAAGATCACTCCTAGAAAAGCTTAGGAAAGCATCCATCATGCTGAGGATTGAACCCATCATGTACAGCAAGTGCTTTACTTTAACTGTATTATCGCTCCAACCTTTTTCGATGAGAATATAAAATAGTCAATTTATCTCTCAGGGATGTGATGAAAAAGTATAGTTTGCATATAATCAAATACTTCTAGGCTTATGAAATATTTTATTTATTTTAATAAATAGTCATGAATGTGAGAAGATTTATACTACATATCAGGAACTATTAACTAACCCCTAAAACTGGTCTCCTCCAGTTCTGAGGCCCACAATTGATAAATGTGTTCCAGAAGTAGGGGCCTTCTGGTTCATCTTTTTCTTTTTCTTTTTTTTTTTTTTTTGGTTTTTGGGCCACACCTGGCTGTACTCAGGGGTTACTCCTGGCTGTCTGCTCAGAAATAGCTCCTGGCAGGCACGGGGGACCAAATGGGACACTGGGATTTGAACCAACCACCTTAGGTCCTGGATTGGCTGCTTGCAAGGCAAACGCCGCTGTGCTATCTCTCCGGGCCCCTGGTTCATCTTTTTCAATAGAATATGAACACATGCTGATTCCACTAATCATAGTTTGTGATCTTTCCTTTTCTACAGTAACCTTGGAAACCATTTACCAAAGATGATGAAGCCATGACATGGAAAGATAGAGCATTCTTCATGCACCATTTGAAAGAAAGCTTCATGGTGGTCAGAAATACTGCATGAATAATAGGTTAAGCTGCATTTTGTAAAAATCTGCCATAGTTTCAGGGGATGAGCCTGAAGTCTTCATAGGGGTTAATGTATTTTCTTTGCATGCAGACCTTGGTTTGATCCCCTGCATCATACAGGTCTTTTAAGTACCATGAATCACTCCTAAGAACTAGAATTTATCTAGGAATAACCTCTGAACATAGCCAGGCATGGCCCAATGTTCCTCTAGAAATATAGATAGGAGGCTATATTTTATGATGCCAACTTAAAATATTATATATTTTAATAGTGAAAATTGCAAACAACTGAAGTACATTATAAAATTGCAGTGACTATTTTATGTAGTAGTGATCTTTAACTCCTTTAATTTTCTTCCTAGAATTATTCTGAACTCTTTATTTTCTTTCTTTCTTTCTTTCTTTCTTTCTTTCTTTCTTTCTTTCTTTCTTTCTTTCTTTCTTTCTTTCTTTCTTTCTTTCTTTCTTTCTTTCTTTCTTTCTTTCTTTCTTTCTTTCTTTCTTTCTTTCTTTCTTTCTTTCTTTCTTTCTTTCTTTCTTTCTTTCTTTCTTTCTTCTTTCTTTCTTCCTTCCTTCTTCCTTCCTTCTTCCTTCCTTCCTTCCTTCCTTCCTTCCTTCCTTCCTTCCTTCCTTCCTTCCTTCCTTCCTTCCTTCCTTCCTTCCTTTCCTTCCTTCCTCCTTCCTTTCTTTCTTTCTTTCTTTCTTTCTTTCTTTCTTTCTTTCTTTCTTTCTTTCTTTCTTTCTTTCTTTCTTTCTTTCTTTCTTTCTTTCTTTCTTTCTTTCTTTCTTTCTTTCTTTCTTTCTTTCTTTCTTTCTTTCTTTCTCTATTTCTTTCTCTCTTTCTTTCTCTCTCTTTCTTTCTTTCTTTCTTTCTTTGCCACACCCGGTGATGTTCAGGGGTTACTCCTGGCTATGCGCTCAGAAATTGCTCCTGGCTTGGGGGACCACATGGGATGCTGGGGATCGAACCTAGGTCCATCCTGGGTCTGCTGTGTGCAAGACAAATACCCTACTGCTGTGCAATGGCTCCGGTGGTGCTCAGGGGTTACTTCTGGCTATGCATTCAGAAATCATTCCTGGCTTGAGGGATCATATGGGACTCCGGGGGATTGAACTGCAGTCCGTACTAGATCAGACGAGTGCAAGGCAAGCGCCTTACCACTGTGCCACCACTCTGGCCCCTATATTTCTAATAAAGGCAAAAACACATATGATTTTAATATTATAAAATCCTGTTAAATAAGTTGGTGGTATGCAGTAACAATGGCATATAGAAGCAATGGATATAATTGATAAAAGAAAAACAGTATGATCATAAAATAAAATGTTAGAAGAAGGCAAATTGGTTTTTTTAAATTTTCTTCACCATTTAATTTGCTTTAAATCAGTGGAACACTGTTGATTTTACATGGAAAGAAGTTATACGTTGGCTTTTGCACAGATACTATTGAATGTCTTTGCACTTGTATGATACCGAATAGGAATGAGAATGAGTCTTGACCAACCAAAGGCCATTGTATGAATGGAGGATTTTATTTCTGCCTAGCCTCACCTGGGATCAGAAACAGTAGAATTGTTAGTACCAGGGTTTGATAGATGAGCAATTTAAAGATAAAATAACATACCCACTTTTAATTTATACTTAGTAACTTTCATTTTAGATTCTAATGCAAGAGTAATTACCTCTATGTATTTATGAGGGCATTGATTTATCTCTAGCTTATCTAATTTATTTTACTAAAGATAGATTAATACTATCTTTTATTTACATAGTATGTTCTGTTTGCATTTACGAACATTTAAGAACAATTGAATCAGAATAATCATATTCTTTTTATGGTAAAAGAACTACATACTGTAGTGTCAAGAATGTTTATAAGTGATCAACTATTATAATATCCTTACCAGAACTACCCACCAGTTGATCTTTAAATTTACTAAAGACTAGTGTATCTGAGCTTTGGCTTTTATTAGCCTTACTGTAAGTTACTAAGCTAATCTGTTGTTATTTCATGGATGCTGACATAAGACTCAAATTTCTCTGAGACAAAGAATTTGATGATCTGTGGCTCAGTCCTAAGAGCATCAGTGAATCTGCATGTAGCCTACTTGCTTCCAAACTTCAGAAGAATAACGTGGAATGTGATACCTGACATCTATTTTTTTTTTTTTTTTTTTTTTTTGCCTTGCAGCGAAGGAACACTGAACCTCGGGGAAACTACCTCTCTCATAGCAAGTAGTAAAGTGAATCTTCTTTTTGTCCAGGTAGAGAAGTACGTTATCTGTCAAAGTCACTGAATAAATAATTTGAGTCATCAGTCAAGGTATTGTAATCTTGGCACACAAATAGTTGTAGTTTTTGGGGCCGGAGAGATAGCATGGAGGTAAGGGTTTTGCCTTTCATGCAGAAGGATGGCAGTTCAAATCCTGGCATCCCATATGGTCCCCTGTGCCTGCCAGGAGCAATTTCTGAGCGTAGAGCCAGAAGTAAGCCCTGAGAGCTGCCGGGTGTGACCAAAAACAAGCAAACAAAAAAAAAGTTGTAGTTTTTAATTTACCCACAATTACAGGAGGAGCAAAGTAATTATGTAATGTGTTTGTGCTTATGTGTTTTGGGGGTTAAACCCAAGTCTCACACAAAAAAAAGCATATATTTTTATCTCAGAGCCATTTTCCAGGACTAGTTCTATAATATTGGCAGTTATTTTACAAAAATTTAGATGGATTTTGTACTAACACTACATTCATGGAAATATTTTCAAGCACTTGCCTCATTGGATTGAAGAGGTATTACAGAGGTTAAAACACTTGCTTTGCATGCACATGGCTGATGCTGGTTTGAATCCCTAGCACTACCGATTGGGCTCCCCAAGCACCTTCAGAAATAACCCTGGAATAAAGAGTCAGAAGAATTAAGTGTTAAGCACTTCCAGTTAAGGCCCACAGAAGGGAAGGAAGGAAGGAAGGAAGGAAGAGAGGAAGGAAGGAAGGAAGGAAGGAAGGAAGGAAGGAAGGAAGAGGGAGGGAGGGAGGGAAGGAAGGAAGGAAGGAAGGGAAGGAAGGAAGAAAGGGAGGGAAGGAGGGAGGAAGGGAGGGAGGAAGGAAGGAAGGAAGGGAGGGAGGGAGGTAGGGAAGGAAAGAAGCCCCTGCCCCAAAACCAGATTTATATTACTAGAGAAAAAAAAGGAGATTATCAAATATCTAAATGCAACCAATGGCAAACATCCTTGTAAATCATAGAAACTCAGCTAAATTATATATAGCACTGTCCATATACAATTACACTGTTGGGCTCCCAACAGCCTTTAAACGTGACATGTTATTTGACATGTTTGCAATTAGGGCTCAGAAAAAAATCAATTTGTTCTATTCCACTTAAAATAAAAAATGTACTGTTTTCCAATGAAATGTGGCTTTTTTTTAAAACAAATTCAAGCCAGACAAAAAGTACAGAACAAACATCACAAGGCATTATGAAAATAGACACCTAAAACCAAATTTGATTAGTTGTTAAGAAAGGGCAGAGCCCAGAAGTAATTACCTCTACATTATATTTACTTTCACATCATTATCATTATTTGCTTTGTCCTAAACTGGAGCAGGTAGAGGAGACAGTAAGTAGGAGGCCCCTGAGCTGGGAAGCTTTGTGAGGATTGTGACCGTCCCTCATAGCAGCAGGTGCCTCCTTCCATCAGCTGAGACCCACTAAAGAGCAGAGCAACTATGCTCTGTCCCTTCACTCTCTGTCTCCTTCAGTTCTAAACCTCTCTAAAGAATACATACATATCAGACAAATAAATATTTCAAGCAACATTATTAACTGATGACTTATTTCCAACTCACTGTCATTCTTGCCTTTTCAGACTTCTTGTATCTATTTAAAACCTATAATTAATATTGATAATTTTTTTCAGGAGACATTTTGACATCTATCATAGTTTATCTCATTATTATAAATAGATATGGTGATCTGTGTGATTATATATGTGATTGCATACATATGATTGGGATAGTAATACCAGTAATAAACTTTTCTTTCATCAGGCACTATGTATCTAAGTGATAGATATGAACTGTCTTGATTAGTGTGCATTGTGACCCTGCAGTATTTATTATTATTATCAATAAATGTATCAGCTGTGATCAATAGATTGGGGCATCCCAGCATTGATAGCCAAGTGAATCATTAAAATTCTTGTTAGTTATTTTAATGCAAATAGTGGTCTTATGATCCAGGAATTCTGAAATGGATTTTGTAGAAAATAAATCCAGCTTTTCAGAAGGCAGAATGTTGCCGATAGATTTACACACTATTTTTCCCTGAGACTGTGAAGACATTACCTTACATGACAAAAGGGTCTTGAGACAGAACAAATATCCTGTTCTATCTGGTTGGGTCCAAGAAAATCCTAGATTGTCTTTAAAAGAGTGATATGAGAATCAAAATAGGAGAGAAATGTAGACACTAATGGCTTGGAGTGTGAAGGAGCCACACGCTAAATGCAGGGAATGCTAGAAACTAAAAAACACAAATGGACACTTTCTCTTCCAGATTCTTTGGAAAAAAAAACCCAGCTCTACCGACATTTTTAAGCCTAGGAAAATTCATTTTGGACTGCTGGCCTTATAAACATAAGGTAAATGCTTATTGCTTTGAACTATTAAATTTATGGCCATGTATTACAACAGCAATAGAACCTGAAAACAAGCATTTCGGGTCTGGGAAGGGTATAAATCTTTCATGTGGCTGATCCAGGTTCAATCCCTGGGATCCCATATAGTCCCACTAGCACTGCCAGGAGTGATTTCTGAACTCAGAGCCAGAAGTAAACCTTGAGAATTGCCAGGTGGAGCCCCCAAACAAACAAAACCAACAACAACAACACATTACATTTTAGATAAACAATGGACCTTTCTTTAGTATAAATTGTGTCTAAGATTGCATAGAAACCACTTTCATCAACAATTATATTCATAATTTTTTGAGGTGCACATTAAATGTCTTCATTTTTTCACCTTCTAAAGGAGAAAACACACACTCTGGGATTCACAGGAAGAAAGCATGAGTGGGGTGTCAGGAAGGAGGTGCTGGGGTAAGTAGACGGTAAGGGTTTACTGCCGTAGGAGAGAAAGGGTAGCAATGCAGCTGAATAGGGAATCATAGAACTGTGATGCTAGCCTGTCAGAGAAGAGGTTTCCTTACTTAAGAGCTTATGAGCCACTGACCACTGAAGAAGCGATGCCAGGGAAAAGCATTGAGGTTCTTCAAGTACAAAAGTGCTGTGTCTCCTCCCCACACCTTCCCCATGTAGCTTCTTCCCTGTACAATCACAGTATTCTTGCCACGGAACATAGATTATATAAATGATGACCAACTGTGAAGCTTACCTGAACAGACAAAGTCGGTAAAAAGATAAAGAAAAATCACTGGGCCTAAATTCTGGAAAGAGCTCAATGGTAGAATGAGTTTGGGGTATAGCCTTGGGTTCAACACCAGCATCATCTTATCTTTCCTGTAAAAAACTGGGGTCTCCTCTGAGCACTGCTGAACTGGAGCAATAAACCATGAAGCCTGATGGTCCATATCTCAGGGCATGGTCACCTCATTCCTGAGCACTGCTTGGAGGTCCCCCCTGATCCTCACTACATACTCACAATTTACTGGAATTGGGTCACTATTTTTGAGGAGGGAAGGCACACTTGGCTGTGCACATGGCCTACTGCTGTCTTTGCACTCAGGGATCACTCCTAGTGATATTCAAGGAACCATATGGAGAGTTTAAAATAATCTTTGGTTTGCCATGTGCAAGGCAAATGCCCTACCTATTGTACTTTTGCTCTGGTCCCCACTTTTCCCCCTTAAATTACTAAGCTATTTTATTATTGTTTTTATTTTTTGTTTTTTCTTCATTTAATTTTTATTGTATTTTGGATAACAGGATGAAAGTGCAGCACTGTAACTACTGTTCATGATTCTGAGCCACCTTCACCACCATCAAAATGCCCAACACCTTCCACCACTGCCCCCAGTGGACACTCCCTCCGAGCTTCCTGCATATTCCTCTGAAATGCACACATAAAACTTAAACTGTTGTCCTCAAATTGATATTAAACAACGACTCGTACATTTTCTGTCATTCAAGAAATTCCTAATATTACAGCCCATCACTGGAAAGAACAGCCATTCCTTACTCTCTCTTTCTCTATCAGCTGAGTTACCCCCAAATCTTTTTTTAGTATTTTATCTCTTAAAATAATATCTTTCCTTAACACCATGATTATAAACATGACTGTAGTTGGGTTTCAGTCACAAGAAGAACACCCCCCTTCACCAGTGCAACATTCCCAACACCAATGCCCCCATCTTTCAACTCCCATAGTAAACTTTCAGCAACTACTAAAAACATTCTCAGTTATGAAACAATCTATAGATTATTATCTCATTTGTTTAACCCTCAGTCCATGTTTATATTGGTTACCTACCCAGGGGCAAACAGAGAGGGTGCGAGAAAGATAAGGAAATGGAGAGTACATACACTAAATATGAATACTAATTTTTACAAGTGGTAGAACTGTGGGAGATTTTTATTCATTCATGGTTCCTAATATTTTTAGATATCTTTTTTTTACAGTAGGTTGGTGCCATTTTTGTATTGCAAAGACCAACACTTATCGATTTAAAAAGTACTATTACACACCTCCACCTTTCCCTCCTTTATTCTCACAGGATTTAATTCTCCTCCTACACATTTTATTTCAAGCATAGCTGGGACTTTCATTGGCAAAGCCTCCACCTCCTCTTTGTTCCACCTGAGAAGGCAGGCCCCTGGATTGTCCTTTTGGGAACTCTGTGCATCCATGTGGAGATAGCCCACAAAGCCAGTGAGCTCGGGGGTCTCAAAATAGACTATCTCTGCTTTTTTCTACAGGACAGAGGAAACAGCCACTTTCCAGTTACTGTCTTCTTTCTTTCATGCTACCCACTTTCTCTTTGCTGATGCTGTGATGAAGTGGAGGTCACATACTAGCTAGTTGTAAAGCTCACCAGGAGTTGGTACCTGTGCTTACAGAGGGAGGGGAAGATGAACTTAGTTGAAGTACTGTGTGTATTCTGGTTGTGGGAGACACCAGAGTGCTTATTAGGGTGCTTACATATACCCTGCTGCTGTGCATAGAAATAGCACCCCCTTGCAGCACTGGGGATCCCAGACAACAAAAGTATTAAGATAATGCATGACAAATGTGGGTGGCAGAGATTAAACTTGGATCACATTCTTGTAAGGCAGATGTTTTGCCACTGGATTATACTGGGGCTGTCTTCTCTTTTCTTTGTAAATCGTATTTAGCAGTGTTCACAGGCTCTACTCAGCAGCATCTTAGTATCATTCCCAATGGTGCTCAGGGGACAACGTAATGCTGAGAACTGAACTGGGGTTCCAGCATGCAGAAAATGCTCCAGTCCACTGGTCTATTGCTTCAGTTCCCTCTCCTCTTACTTTTTTTTGGGGGGAGGGGTAACATTCAATCTCTTCATTTTGAGGCAAAACCATCTCTGTTAAAATGCCCTGTCTTTGTTAAGAAAGCTTTTAGTTATAAAATTGAAAGTTTATGAAAGTTTTATTTATTAGGAAGTAGGTGGCTAGTTCATAAAATATGAAAACATCCACATTTACATGGATTCTGGGACCATATAAAAACTTTCTTTCGAAAGTTTTAGAAAAGAGGAGTTAAATAATCTCAAGGAAAGGAAAAATAAAACTATATTTGGTTTGGATATTTAAAGTGACTTCTTTGATTCTATAAAAGTGAGTTTTCAAGAAGAAGAAGAAGACAAAATAAAAAGAGACAAAGTGGTAAGGATGTGTGTGAAGTGGATTTAGAAAATCTCAGTCATTTATGAATGATATTTTTATTGGAGAAATCCATAAAAGAAAACTGCCTAACAGCCTCCAAAGTTGTTCGTTCTTTTATCCCTAGTGCACAAAAGAGTGTATCTTTCTGGGCTCAAGGTAATAGGCAAAGAGAAATTCTTTCTCCAGATTCTTTCTTCTGATTTTGTTTGTTTTGTTTTGGAGCCATACCCAGCAGTACTCAGGGAACCATGCAATGGAGTGATAGAATCCCAGTCTCCTACATGATAACTTTAACTCTTTAAGCCTTCTTCTCCTTCTGAATTTTTTTAAATTCAAAATAGTTTCATAATTGTCAGTTTCCTGAAGTCTAATGTCCAAATTTGTCTATAAAAGTACAACTGTGATGGCACAAGTTACACTCAACACCTACTCTATGTTCAGCCCTAAGGAACTAAAGGTATAGACTAGGAGGGGTTCCCTTTAGAAGAGGATGGCAGATGAGAAAAGGACATTGTGCAACTGTTGAAGTTCCTTTCAGTTTTAAAATTCTAAGGAACACCATTTTCTCAGAGAAATCAGAATTGGAAATAAATTGGGGACTAAAAACAAAGCTAAAGTAGCTTTTAATAAATATAAGTCAAAATAGTCAAAAAGAAGGGAAAAGACCTGGGGAGCTTTGGGAAATGAAACTTCAGCAGAATTTTGCAAAACAAGATGGAAGATAGACAGGAAGAGGGAAGAAGGTTCACATAAAGCATCTCCTCTCCTTCAGTTTTGGAGGAGTCCATATGTAGCTGGAGGACTACAAAGGGTTTGTTGCAGTGGAAGAGAAAAGGTAGTTCTTCCAGGTGAGTCACACAACAGAGTCTGCAGGTCAGTGTGTAACTGACTTGAATAACAAAGTAGGGAACCTAGGGAATCAGCAAAGGGCAGCTTAGTCAGGCTGGCATCCTTGAACATGGCCCTGACAGCAACTCCAGGGATGTGGCTGACACATGGGCTGATGAATCAGAGAACCCAGAACAGGTAGAGGCAGTGCATAATATGGTGACCTGAATCAAGACTAATGCAAAGGTAAGAAAGATAAGTTCTGGATATACTTGGAAGGCAAAACTGAAAGAACTGGGCTTTAAAGGAGTGATGAAGCGATGGACAAGGGTAAGATTCTAAATATACTTTCAATTTTCTGACTCAAGCAATTGAGAGATAATGGCATTATTTCCTCCTACAGAAGAAATAAAGAGAGGCAAAGTTGGAGGGAAGGCAGGAAAATGATCATTTTGTTTAGAATGTGCTGAGTTTCAGAGATGTGATGGATCAGATATCAAAGAGAAAGCCCATGTTCCATGCCACCTGTTATTACACACAACTTTGAAATGCTCACAATTTGGGAGACTTGGGCTGGGTTCCTTCTCTCTAAAGCTTGGTGGTTCTTTTTGGCAACCTTAAATGACAGAATATTATCCAGCTAATGAGATGTAACTTCTATCATGAAAATCTCACACAACTGGCTCCTCTGAGATACTTCGTGAGTGTAGTTACGAGACTTGACGTCCAGCTGGTGCCAGCTGGAGATATGGGCCATATAAAGCAAGCATGAAGCTGGTCTCCCAAGGTGATAGCCTCACTGAGGCCCCTGATAACAGCAACACCAACCTCCAGACATGTGAGTGAACGTAGATCGACATGGGTCCATTTCTGACTTGTCAATTTGTTCCAACCTGGAAGCTTCCCAGTTACAGTACTTGACACACAGGCTAATGGAAGTGCTCATTCACTATACCTACAGGCATATTAAAAGGTTTTTTTTTTAATACTTTCATACTGTTACATTTCCAGGTAGTAACTGGGAAAGGCTACATTTGAGAGATCACTTACATATCCTATTTAGACTATATCGTCAAACATCAGACACTAGATCTTGTCTGCAGAGTACAGGGAGGAAAAAAGAAGGGAATTGAGTGGTAGAAGATAGAGGGGAAAGTGGAGAAAAGACAGATGAGAAGAAACAGGGGGCAAAGAGAAAAAAATTTAGTTACATGGGTAATGTGAAGAAATTATAGGGCTAAATATCTAAACCATACAGTCAGCAGCAGTGAAATCATGAGACCCAAACTTAAAAAGGTGCTAGTCAAGATGACAGGGTAGGAGGAGGGAGTTCCTGAAAACATTGGTAGAGAAACATTGGTTGACACTGATGGCAGGATAAGGGTTGGAACATTGTATTTCTAAAGCCCAACTCTAATAACTTTATAAAAACAGTGCTTTTGACCAGGCAGATAACTGGCTTCTGGTGCCTTGATCCTGGAGGCCAGCTCTTCCCAGGTATGGGATTAGGGGACACCCTATGCTGGATGGCATTCTCCCTAGCTTGGGGGGTTCTGGGAGGCTTGACAGGCCTCCAACCGTTTCCCTATTCCCCCCCTCCTACTCCAAGCCTTCTCTGGTTGCCGGCCCAGGTGAACTCTATTGTGGTCCTCAGGCTTTCCCCCTTTCTCCACTTAGTGTGGAGAACACATGGGGTGGATGGCCGGCCGATGCAGAACTGGTGTATGTCGGGACATTACGTCGTGACATTCACTGGCATTTTTTTCCTTCTCATTGGTCTCCATCTAAAAAAACTAGCCCCCGCGCATACCATATATATTTAAAATGAAAATGGGAAGATTGACTCTCAGTTTGGGAAGAGACCAGTTCGGGTGGGGGTACCATATATTTTCAAAATAAAAATGAGAGGATGGACTCACAGGCTGGGAAGAGGCCAGTACTCTTTTCCTACTTGTTTACTCTCAGCGGCCTCTTGGCCTCTTCCTTTTTTCATTGTGTAACTTTGGTTGCTACCATACTAGGTTTCTGATTAGTTCCCATGAACGGTGACAATTGAGTCCAATTGTCTTAAGTTAGATCGTTTATTTTCCCCCACTTTTTATCTTTTCTCCTCTTTGTGAACTGTTCAATAAGGTATTTTGGTGAAAGAGTCCCTCACTATCTTTCCTTCCCTTTGTTATTTGTTAAATAAGGAAGTTTGTAGAAGTGTCCCTCTATTTAATGTTTATATAAGAACCAAGTCAATTGGATTATTGGACTTGTTCTAGCATCCCCATAGGCACCAATCTCGCTGTGAACTGTTCAATAAGGAATTTTGGTGAAAGAGTCCCTCAGTTTAATGCTTATGTTTTAACCAGTTCATGGGGATTGTTAGACTTGTTCTTGAGGCCCCTTATGTGCTGATAACGCGAAGTGGCATTATTCCTTGTTTGCATGGGCACATTAAAATGGAAAATACTATACATACAAATAAGTTCTTATCTAATAGAGATAGGAACACACAAATCTTGTGATGCAATGGAACTTTACAGACCCTGAACATTGACATGATGACCTGGCACAGGCCTCAGAGGTTTGGGTATTTTCCAAGTCACCCCTGAACCAGGGAAGCCATCCATGAAACATCCAATGTTGTTTATGACATCACCTGGAAGCAATCCTCTACCAGGGAAGACCCAACTGCTGCTCTGACATCGTTTTACTCAAAATAGTCTTCCCTTAACACTAAGAAGACTTAAACAACAACAACAACGACCTGCATATTGGACAGGGCTTTCTGCATTGCCCGTTAATTGCCAGTTGAAATTAGACGCCGCTCCGCACCATCCTGACTTCAATGTAGGATATACAGATTTCTGGACCTTCAATACAGAAACGTGAGATCAACAACAGAGACTGTGAAAAATATAACTGTATGAGCACTACAGACAATGACCAGGATTGAACAAACTAGTTTGCCTGGAGCCTCAAAACTTGCCTGGAGTCAAGAAACTTCAGGGGTAGAGTCTCCTTGTACTTAGGCTAAAGTTTTTCCTTTCCATGACCCCCATACTTTGGTGGCCCATGCAAATGATAATTGCCACACTAACATTGTTTTTACAGTGCTCCTTTGACTCCAAATCTTTAAGAAACCACTTGTAAAAATAACTGGAACTGCAAAAAAAAAAAAAAAAGGCTTACATTAGTGTTAACATATATGCTTATAGTTATACTAGCATTCTGGGGGATAAAAAAAACAACAAAAAACAATATTTTAGTAAATTAAAAAACTCTTGTCTAGAGTTAAGCATGTGCATGGTGCTCACAGTTCAAGAGTAGTTCGAGACACTGAACAGCAGGTCCCTTGGCAAGAGGCATTCGAAGTGAAGTCTTAGCTGAGGCTCCACACTACCCGTAAATGTTGGTAGGAAGAATGCAATAGAATTAATCTGGAGCCTGAGTGTCCTTATAATTCAGATGCATTCGGAAGACAGAAAGCATTCTGAAGTCACTAAGTATATACTGACCTGCGGATCAAATCTACTTCAAAGAATTTGAGTAGGTATGTTGGTACTTATAAAATAATTGGGATAGGGAGGGCATCATGCCTCAGAACAGCACCAATATCCAGAGACCTGAATCCACGGAACACTGCCTGCCAACCTCACCACTCCATCCACCATGAAGCAACTTGTAGGGCACAAACGACATGAAAAGGACAAGCCAGGAAAGGCTTAGCAGAAAAGGTTAAGATTTTGCCTCTGTGCAGCTACCAACACACCCAGGAGAAGGAATGACATCCACTTCCAGACTATTTTTCGAAAATGAGGTATGACATCCACCATCCACAACATAGGGCACCCAGTCTCTTTGCTTCCAGAATGCTAATTGCATCCAGAAACCTGGAGTGATGGGTCTCTATGGAATGTATAGGTTCTCTGAGCAGAATGCATGAACACAGGATGTGGATGAATGCTGATTATAAAAACTAAATGGACAGAACCCGGCCTAAATGGATGAGGGTAGAAAGTGGTGTAGAATAGGCTCATATCTAAGGCCCAACCAAGAGGTGACAATGAAGCATAGAAGAGAAGTGGATTCTGGCATTCATTCATGTTGTGTTCAAACCCTTGATGAAGTTTTTCCCTTAAGGGGCTTTCCCCCCAAGTGTTTGTAAAATAAAAAATGATTCTGTAGACAAGGCAGGGTGGCTGGATAACTGACAACACTCTGTGCTGTGGGCCAAGCACAGAGATGGGAGCCTCAAGGAGGAAGACAGAAATGCCACCTTTAATTATTGACAAAGTGGGACCTGAGACATGGGTCAACCCAACCAGGAAAAAGTACCGTCTACTAAAGAAATGAGAGGTGAGTGGGTGGGTGGGGGGCACAGGAACTTCCAGATGGGCTCTGTGTCAAACTGCATAGTCAACAGCTCTGGATTTATGGCGGCTCTTTGAGAGATCTTTAGATAAGAAGAATTTGGAGGGCATATGCCCTTCTTATAGTTTCAGAATATACTCTGATATGAAACAAAGTGGTTACCAACAAGGACTAAGAGCTAGTGTCACAGAGGCCCATACCCCAAGCCCACTCACTCCCTGTGCTGGGGGAACTCTTGTCTCTTCCCCCTTCAACTGCCTAACTACCTCTCTTGCAGGCTTGTTGTGAATAAATAAAATAGATGTGACTCCACCCCGAATTTACGTGTAACTACCTGCAAAGACCGTCCATTTCTGGAGGTGTCTTGGGGTGGATATTACATGTATCTTTACCTGCAAGACCCCGCCTATTCCTGGGAGGGGTTTTGGGAAGGTTAGATAAGGCCTTTGAGCCAGGCCAGTGATTGACCCCTATATGCCTGGTGCTGTGAAAAGTGCTTTCTATACATTTCAGAACTCAGGACAATTTTATGGGATGAGTGTAAACCGAGATTTCTAGCATTTAAGTGAGGACATTGTACTGAGACTAAAATTGTTGCAGAGGCAGGATTTGGCCCGTGTTGAAGGAAGGATCTAGCCTGGTGTTCGGCATGAGTTCTGTGCTAATTTTTTAATCAATCTAGCTGATTTTTTTAACTAGCTTTTTATTTTTTTATTTATTTTTATTTATTTAAACACCTTGATTACATACATGATTGTGTTTGGGTTTCAGTCACGTAAAGAACACCACCCATCACCAGTGCAACATTCCCATCACCAATGTCCCAAGTCTCCCTCCTCCCACCGACCCCCCCGCCTGTACTCTAAACAGGCTCTCCATTTCCCTCATACATTCTCATTATTAGGACAGTTTCATCTCTACCCCATTCCCTTCATTGGATAATTCCAAAACTGGTTCCAAGAGAGTGCATTGCCAAGGAAAAGCGATAGGGCTGAAATGAAAATCTCTTGATTTTGAATCTGGCGCCTTTTCCCATAACTTAAGGGGTCTCAAACTCAATTTACTTGGGGGCCGCAGGAGGCAAAGTCGGGGTGACTCTTGAGTGCAAAGTCAGTAGTAAGCCTTGAACATTGGGGGGTGTGACTCAAACAACTAAAACAAAACAAAACAAAAAAAGATTCCTTTAGGGCAGGGCCACAAAATGTTGTATGGAGGACCGTTTGCGGGCCGCGAGTTTGAGACTTCTTAATAAATCATATCTCACAGAATCAAGTTATCTTTTAGAAAGACAGTTATTTGAAGCTTAGCTCTATTTGACAACAGCAATCCCATGTGCACGGTAACGGCGCCCTCTGCTGGCTGCTGAAAATTGAAGGGTACCATCAATCAGTAGTTACCCATGTCTAAACAAGTACATTTGAATCCCATCACACCCCCTTTATTTTGAAATAAGTTTTTTACTGCTACTTTACAATAGAATCATTTTTTATACTTGAAATTCTGGCCGATCCCAGGGGACTAGGAATCCAATCTTGCGCATTCCCCACTTACCCTGGGGACTCCTCAAAGATTCTGTTAAGTCTTCAATAACTTATTAACCCTGAGAATTACTACTAAAGTTAATACTCAAACCATAAGCTTTGAGTGTGCTCATGAATGAGAGAGAGAACAATGATTAATAATAGTGGGAGGAGGTATCCTGAGTCTCAGAGAAGCGGTTTGAGCATAGCACATAATACATCTGACTCCAAGCTTGGCTATTTATGTCCACTCATCCCATGGTAAGTGAATGCCTAGGGGTGTATTACGTCAGGAAGAAGCCCAGAATCTGTCAGCATCTTCCTCAAAGGTATAAAAAACCACAGTGTTTCAATGGGATATTACTTGGCTATGAAAAAGATGGAAATCCTGCCCTTTGCTGCAACACGGATGAATCTAAAGTATATTGTCATAGGTGAAATAAGTCAGACAGAAAAAGAAAAATGCTATGTGGTTTCTTTCAGGTCACATACTGAGAAAATAAACAGATGAACTGAAGAAAATAAAAATAAGCTTTGGACTCTAAGAAGAAATCAAGACAAGGAGGATAAGTGATGGACATGATGTAGCATATATGCGTAGATTTTCGGTATTTCACACCCAAAGCTTGTAAAATGTTCCTCCCATTGTTCAATAAGTACTACATATTAAGTTACTAGTAGTTTGAGCAAACATTGGTGCTTCTAAATGATGAATTATGATACTACGATCCCTGGAGAAATGGCCTATCTTGTCCAATGCATTGTGGCTGCCACTCAGAAGAAAATCAAAGCCTGCACATTACCAGGTCTAATGCAAGCAGAAACTCTAAAGTCTATACTGACTGGGCACTGGGAGGCTTTGGAATGAATATCTGATGGCCAGACAATTCCATAATTTCCATTCGTGGAGTCAGATGCCTGCCATGATAAAGAAACTCAGCAACATCCCTGAGTATAGACATACATCTGATATTTTAAATGCTGCCCCCTTCAATCCACCTGCAGCAGCCCCGACTATTTTCCTGCCCTTTCAGCTCAGAGGAGAGAGAAAATCCACCCAAACTTTTCCTTGATAGATCTCTTCCTGGAAAAGTGAAAAGGTGGTTCTATGAAAGGGAGGTCAACTCAATTATGGTTCTGACAGGCACTGCCAATACGAGCCTGGGAGTGGTTTTCTATCTTATTTTAGGTGGCATTTTCACTGGTGGGGACCAGGCAAACTTCAGAAGTGGTGGATATTATGGGATAGTAGTTTCTATAATGTCTTTAAGAAGCATTTCACTTAGGAAGGTCAACTGGCTATCTAGCCCAGATCAAGGACCAATTCAGAGTCACTTGGGTGAGGAGATTTTAGATGACTGGATGTCAGATTTTCTTGATGTATGGGGCCAGTCAGACAGACCATACAGAAAAGGTGTGGTTCTGCAAGTCTACAAAGGAAGTGGTCAGTGTAATTGGTGAGCTAACACTGTCAGAAGTGTCTGCCTACCATTTGCTTGGGACCTTGCAGGGATGAAAGCAAACTCAGAGAGCCCATCCTGTAGTTGTGGAAGACACAGTCAGACTGCAGCCAGGTAAAGAATCTCATGTGAATACAGCAGGTAAGAGATCTAGGATGAGAGGGGCCTTTGCAGATTCACCCCCCATACAAAATAGATGAGATACTGAGGAAGCTTGGTGTGTGGAACAACATGTGGGAGGATCCTCCAGAAAGAGTGGATATCAGGCTCTGTGGTCACGGGAATGTTTGGATTTGGGGCAGCAACAGTGGCCCCACAGCTGGAGAAAGATTCAAGGGGATAAGCCAGTGGTTTGGGGGAACCTTGAAGTCTTGGCAGGACAAAGTAGCTGGTGTAAGACAAGAAAAAAAAACATGGAACCACTGGCCCAGCCATGGATGGACCTCCTCATTATTCTCCCTTCTTGGTCCCTGACTTGGACATATGTCAGCCGCACTCAATGGCAGCTGAATCCTGAATCCACTCCCTGGGGAGTCTTCTCTTCTCCTCAGGGCTGGAACTTTTCTTCTCACTCTTGACAGGAAGTGTTGCTGCTCATTGTCTCTTCCATTTTGAGAAGGCCTAGAATGTTCTGTCCTCATTCATATTAAAAGCCCATGGCTTTGCTATGGGGAAATAATTCAGCTAGTTAGTTCACTTCACAACATTTGCCTCTTTCCCAGAATAGAAACTCCACTTATCAGTTGCCACTTTCCTTCAGTTCGTCAGAGGAGAAATTTTGTTCTCAAACTTTACTCTCAAGAAAATAACAAAGTAGAAGGTCTTTATTACCACCTCACCCCGTCTATCAGAAATGTGTTTGATGATATGGACCAGATGGATAAAAACGGAAATCATCTTATCAAAGAAAAAAATCTTATTTTGGAAAATACTCAAACTTCAACCATGAGTCTGTGATATGTTCACATGATACATACATATAAGGAGAATTAAATAGATGTATGCCATGTATACACTGCATGTGTATATTAAATATATTCTGTAGTATATGTATTAAACAACACATGGATGTAAATAATTGCTTGTAAGATTAAAGATATTTTATGCATTGACATAATATGTGTATATCTATCCACATATATGAGATATGAAAACATACATATTTTTATACACATTATATATATATGACAGAGAACTGAAAGGCAACTAGTAGAATGCTGTTGTATTGTTGTTTTTGCTTTTCCTTGTTATCCTGGCATTTAAAGAAATACTTCAGGAATAGAATGCTCACTGGGTTTGCAGTCTCAGAATGTTCAGACAAAAAAGGTACAAGATTGGCATTGCAATAGAAATTAATGGTAAAAGGTTTTGAACTGAACCAATAAATTTAGCAAAGGCTCCAGTGTTATTTCTACTATAATTTTAATTCTGAAATATATTAAAACATAAAGAAGAACACATTATTCTCAGTATGAACGCTAGTACCCCATGCTAGGGTGTCTGAGCTGCAGAGGCACAGGATAAAGAGGCCCAGGAGCTGTCTGTAAAATCAAGGTTGCATTCAGTGGACACTTCCACTTGAGAAATGTTTGATTCTTTACAGCAAAATGTTTAGATTAAAACTTTATCAGGAGTTGGGGCCAAAATGATAGGACTGCAGGTAGGCCACCTGCCTTACTTGTGGCTGACCTGAACTCAATACGCTCCCTCAAACATCACCAGAAATGATCCCTAAGCTTAGAGTCAGGCAGGAGTACTCCCTGAGCACTGCCAGGAATAGTCCCAAAATATTGAAATAAATAAAATGACCAAAAATTCTCCACCTTTATTAGTTTGGTAGGGGAGGATCAGGGACTGAGTCTGTGGATAGCAGTGAAAGTAGGACTTGTAAACAAGAGGCCATCAGTTGGATCCCTGATGCTGCCCAGATAGGTTGAGCACATTCAAGGTGGCTTTTTTATCTGGGCCCCCTGGACTCCACACTCGAGTGTGAGTGTGTGATCACCAACACATAACCAGGTGTGGGATACTCCAAAGAATCCCACAACTAAAAATACATAAACACTACATCCAGGAACATGGCCAAGAGTGAGGCAGAAGGTGTGTAAACACCACAGTGAAAGGAGTACAACTCCCGATGAGGTTTTGGGCAGAGTGCGCAAGTACCGCAAACAGACATGCCACTGTAGTAAGAAGCACAATCACATGTCTGCAGTCTCTGCTCATCACGATAACAACAGAGGCAAAAGAAAGAGGAAATATATACAACTCTTAATCAGGTCTGGCATAAGGGCACATGCCTAGCAAGCACTTGCCCAGAGTCTGATTCCTAGAACTGCATGGTACTGTGATCATTGTCAGATGCAGTCCTGGAGGTCTCTGTGCACTTCCATCTGTGGCCCAGAAGTCTTCCAGCACCACTGGGAGGGCTGATACAGGGACCAGCAGAATAACATCTTTGTACCCTTGAATTGAACAAATGGCTGAGAATCACCCATGAGGTTCCTCAATCTCCCAAGACCCACTTGGGAGGAAAAAAGTCAAATAAGTGGGACCTGAAGTTAAATGAAGACTGAGAAACATACCACCCATTTTCTGAAAAATCTCACCAGGCACAGAGGAATTATAAAGGCATTTTAAGAATGCAGAGGCCAGCAATTCTGTGTGGCTTCAGAGAATGGTTTACTCCAGGGCAAGGGCCTGCCTATTGATCAATAGTTGCAGGAAAGACAACAAAAATAATACTCCTGAAACATTGAAAAAGCAGCAAGCATATCTGTTTATGGAGTAAAAGAGCCTCAGATAAACATATAAATATACTGAGACTAAGGAGCACTGACATAATCATGAGTGCTTTTCCTATTAAAGCAACCTGGATTTCTGCAAATCATACTAATTTAGTTAAACGTGAATGCAATATTGCCAGGGCTTACGTAAAGAATCTGAAAGAAAATGAGACTAGAATTAAACCAGATAGACTGGCTGGAAAGCCTTTAAAATGAGCTTTGAGAGTCATAAAAATGGTTTGGAAAACCAATGATCTAATAACTGTGAAAAAACAAAGCTCATCATAAATATTTCCTCAGCCCTCGTTTTAGTGTCAAGTGTGCATATATCATCCTCAATGCACACTTGGAGTTCTCTTAAGATCAAGGATGTGTTCCTAAGAGCCTCCACCACTTATAGGAGCACTGACTTTTCTATCAGTGTCCTACTCTAGACTGTGAACAGTCTGAGAGCAGCCTGATTCACTTTCTAAAATCTCCAACAAGTCCAATTCCTTGCAAATGGTAGGTGATCAAATCTGTCAACTGAAGAAAAAGATGACAGAGCAAAGAGACTGAAGGATTTGTGTGAAGCCTCATTACATACTGCCCAAGTAGTCAGTCTTGTTCTCCTGGGAGTGAAAGAGACAGTCATTCATTTTGCCTCAAAGAACTACCATAAACAACATGGACTGAGTGAAGAAGACTCTCCCTTGAATAGAAACTATATGTTATAGTGGTTAGTACCACCTTGATCCTTGAGCATCATTTTCTACTTTCTCAAATCACTTATATCTAAATATTCTGGATAGGGTTGGGTTTCTCAAAAATGACATCAAGATGCAGTGGGGGGGCATAGAGGCAGGTAGACATTTAGGCCTCCGATTTGTCTGTTGCTGAGAAGTCAAATACCACTCAAAATCACTTTTATTTTTGATCGTGATTAAAGAAAAAACAGAGTAAGGAATGAACAGAGCCCAAATATATCCTATTCAACCTAGTACAATCAAGAAGTGATAGAAACTAGAATGATAGTACAGCCACCGGGGCACTTGACTTGCACACAGCAAAGCTAAATTTGACACACACGCGCGCACACACACACACACACACACACACACACACACACACACACACACACACAGCATTCAATAGGTGACCCTAAGCCCTGCCAGAAGTTATTCCTGAGCACAGAATTAGGAGTAAGTCCTGAGCATCACTGTGTCTGGGCCTCCAAAAATACAAAAGAGTTTTAATATTTAAAACCTTTTGAAGCACTATCATGAGTACAATATAGTGAATGAAGAAAATATTTGCATATGATTATACGCACTTTTAGAGACTTTGAACACATTCTCAACTTTTGCTTAGAACAAAATGATATAGCCAGGTTGTGAGACATCTAACAAGAAGTTAATTAAGTCCTAAATTCTATCTACTAAACCTATCTCTTATTATCACTGAAGGAGGAATCACCACTTTATAAGAGAGAAGAGGACATAGATATAGCTAGAAAGAGAGTAATACAGAAAGAGACAGAGACAGAGACAAAGGAACATACAAAGAGATAAGAGCTTCTCTCAGGGTTCCCTTAATTTGGGGGTAAAGACACACTTATTGCAAAGAGCTGTTAATCCATTTGGAGCCGAATACAGTTGCTAGTGTCCATAGTACAGGATTTCCCTCCATATGAAGGATAGCCACAATCAGTGGGTGCCACGTGAGAAGACATACATTTGCCATTCCTGAGGACTTAGGGCTGAATACTAGCCAAATGCTAGCAGTGAGAAAATTGCACTTCTCTGGGTATCTTAGTAATAAGAGCATCATAAAAGATTCTCCCGAGAGTCCTGAAAATCAAAGAGATTGTGACTGATCATGCTCACATGGCAAGGGCAGAGCACAAATTGAATGTGGAATGTTACCCCTGGAAACTTTTCTACAGTACTGGCAGACTTTATGTTTTCACCTCATTGAGTTTCTAATTCCTAAGAGAGAACATTTGGGAGAAAGCTTGTTAGAATCTCAATTTGTTTCCTGATTACAAACAACAATTTTGCTTTGCCATTACTTTGTGTTCAAATTCCTTTTGTATTTGAAAAATGATTCCAGAACAAAAGAAAATGAGAACTCTCACCTCATTTAATGAGCATAGGTTGTACATGCTAGATGCTCATCCCACCTCATAGATTTACATTCTAGATGCTGCCAAGGGAAAATTTGCACGAAAGAGATAAGTTACTGGCAACTTCAAACAGGCCTATAGGTGCTGCCCAACATGTTCATATGTAACTGGGGCTGTTTGTTCTTTTGCAAAATCAACATTACCCAGACTGTTTATAGGGAAGAGTTCTTGAACCACACTTGGTGTTTTACATGGGGTCTTCCATTGGAGACATGGCCAGTTATTGAATTCTTCAGTCTTTTGATCTGACTCCATCAAAAGGTTTAGCAAGGAGAGGCTCATGTGTACAACCAGATAGTGTGTTCGAGAGGGGCATGGAGGGAGTTCATGTCTACAATCAGATATATTTAATCAAAGTTTTCCAGTAGGGGCTGGAGCAGTGACACAGCATGGTAGGACATTTGCCTTGCACGTGGCTGACTTAGGACAAACTGCAGATCCCCCAGAGCCCCCTGTGGTCCCCAAAGTCAGGAGTGATTTTTGAGTGCATATCCAGGAGTAACCCCTGAACATCATCGGGTGTGGCCCCCCAAATAAACAAACAAAAAACACACAAAAAATGTTTTCTAGTTGACTCAACCTGGGCCTCACAGGATCTCAAGTCCTGAGGTCATTCATGTTAGGAAGATACGATATTGTGGGGAATATGAGGTAGCAGTTGTTTTTCCTGTGCATGTTGTACAGCATTCAATGCTGGTCCTCACAAAAATGGGAAAAGTTGGTTTCTGGGGAGAAAATGAAATATTGTGTGCCCAAAATTGAGATGCAGGAGGACATGATGTAGTTGCTTTGGTTTCTCTCTGCCCGTCTGTCCTGCTTCCAGGCTTTCTAGGAGATTGATGGTAGATGTTGCTCAGAAGTTATGGGAAGTGCCCAGATTCCTTTGAGGCAAAGCACTTCCTTTGCCCTTAGCCTAGGTTTGAGAGGATCTTTTATTTAAAATAATATTTTTATTTAAGCACCTTGATTACAGACATAATTGTAGTTGGGTATCAGTTATATAAAGAACACTCTCTTCACCAGTGCAATATTCCCACCACCAATGCCCCCCCCCATTTCCTATCTTTCTCCCCCACCCCCAAGCCTGTATTCGAGACAGGCCTTGCACTATTAAGAGGATCTTTCTAATCTCACAGACAACCCTGTCCTCTAAGGAGCACCTTGGATTATGGGAGGGATCAGCCTAGTTTTCTGAGGTGAATTCTTGTAAAATAAATCCCCACACATTGTGAAATCACCCCATACACCGTGTTTTCACCTCAGGCAGACAACTCTGATGCAGGGAGGGTAGTAGAGAAGAATTAATAAATGAAACAAGCCAGGAGAATCATAGAGTCATTTTGCTTCTCACCTTGTGGTATCTCTCTAAGCATGCCAAGCCAATTTCTCTTAATATATTTTCCCAGAGTAAAACCCAACAGTGCAGGGTAGGATAGAATGATTCAGGTGGGCTTTTATCAAAGGGCTAGGTAAAAAGAAAAGAACAAATTGGGGGAATTTGTTTTGGCTTTTGGGTGTCATCTTACATATTCTGCTGAGGAAATCATAAATATGTTGTTGGAATAAATCTTGTTTTGGGGGTGACGTTCCTATCCTGATGCTCAGAGAATTAGGGACCACTTCTGGTGATGTTTGGACAACTAAACAGACAGTTCAAGAGCTCTGTGGTGTGGGGGCTACCAGGAGCATACCCATCAATACTCAGGAATTCATAGGATATTACCAAAGTCCAGTGCATTTCCAGCAAGTGCTATCTCAGGACCTTTTGATAACTATCAAAGCATACCTTTCTCAGGCTCAAGAACTTGGCCAAGTACTAAAGACATATGCATATATTAAATAAGCTCTTGATCCTCTTCTTCAATCAGGTTCATTAATCAAGAGAGGACTATTTCTGGTGATTTAAAAATATACTTTTCCTTCTTA